>NC_088979.1:36175502-36439267 GCF_963932015.1 Anas acuta
ACACCTTGAGAACTCTGTTCAGTTTTGGGCCTGTCGCTACAAGAAGGACATGGAGGTGCTTGAGCGAGTCCAGAGAAGGGCGACGAAGCTGGTGAGGGGTCTGGAGAACAAGTCCTATGAGGAGTGTCTAAGGGAGCTGGGATTATTCAGCCTGGAACAGAGGTGGCTCAGGGGAGACCTTATTGCACTCTACAGGTACCTTAAAGGAGGCTGTAGCGAGTTGGGGGTTGGTCTGTTCTCCCATGTGCCTGGTGACAGGACAAGAGGGAATGGGCTAAAGTTGTACCAAGGGAGTTTTAGGTTGGATATTAGGAAGAACTTCTTTATCGGAAGGGTTGTTAGGCATTGGAATGGACTACTCAGGGAAGTGATGGAGTCACCATCCCTGGAGGTCTTTAAAAGACATTTAGATGTAGATCTTAGTGATATGGTTTAGTGGAGGACTTGTTAGTGTTAGGTTAGAAGTTGGACTAGGTGATCTTGGAGGTCTCTTCCAACCTAGATGATTCTGTGATTCTGTAATTCTATAGATACAGCAGGCCACATCTCTCAGTATCTGAGAAACATAATTACTAGATTGACTATTCTAAAATAAGTGGTATACATTAATTTTAAATGAAGGTTTTGTCTGAAGACAAGAGGACTGCAGATGTCTTCAAAATTTGTACTGCTCATGTGGGCTTTAATCCAAAGCATTAACCTATTGCATATGATGGAACTGAAATGATTCACAGCAATAGCAGAAGGTGTTAATGGCAACTTCTATATATGACACCTCAAAATATTTCAGGAGACAGAAGATAATTAAAGCATCTGGATCTCATGTATCTGTGACAAAACTGAGCTAATTAGTCTTTATAACTTGAGATCTCGTTTTTGCAGGCAGGAGAATTAATTCAGCTTTCCTAATTACTTTAAAAAATGCAAATTTGTTTTTCATCTAATTCAAGAAGAGATCTATTTTTCAGAAATATTTGTTAAACATAAAGAAGAAAGGTATGTAAGTTTAGCAACTGAAACCCAGAGAGTACAGAATGAATAACTTATGAATGAGTTTATAAGATACTCAAAAAGAAATGTTTAGAGTGGCTTCACAGACATGATGAAGGCAATCCTGAAAAAGCTACTAAACTCTCTGATCTTACTTACACAGGGCAAAATAAAAGTCAGAGGTGGAAACATTTTTTTTCTTTGTGAGAGTAAACATTCCATCTGTTTTTCACTCATCCAACAAATGAAATTTTGAGTTTATTTGTGAGAAAAAAATGTTTGTTTCTGAATTTATTTCACGTTAAACAAGTTCGCTTACAAACATAATGTTGATTGGATTAGCTCCATTTTTTTCCTTAAGAAGACAGATTACATATCTTAGTGTTATCTGAGCATATCACTGTTTATAAGGATGCTCCTGGGATTTTCTCATCTTTGAACTGTTTCCACAGATTCAAAGAACAAGCAAGACAATATATTCATCAAAAACACATGTAATATAAAATTCTGCTCTGAATAGCGGGCATGATTGTGGCTTATCCCCTACCCCCCACACTTTTTTTCCCTATAGAGTGGTGAAAAAAACAAATATGACTAGGGAAACTTGGGTATGGCCAGGTAATGGGAGCATTCTGGGACATATTTAGGTTTGGGACCTTGTGTTCTAACAAAAAGATTCCCAGGTATATGGAACTTCAACAGACCTGAGGGGCTGTTGATTCCAATCTCTAGCTACCTCAGGTATATACCTGGTATACTATGTCTTATAATACTCATCATAAACAGCTAGATCCCTCATATTAATTCCCTTTTCCCTTGCCCCTCCCACAAATTTTTCATGTTTATGATCAAAAATCATTTAATTTTTAGTTTACAGATATAAGTGACCAGTAGAAATGCATTTAGTCTTACAACATTATTGTGTATAACTTCACTTTGTTGTTTCCCTCAAGATATGTTTGAATTAGGAAGAGGTATTTCTTCTCAACATTTGGTTTTGCTAGGTTAAATGCATGTCCCTCTTTTTTTTTTTTTTTTTTTTTTTAAATGAATAAACGGTGATATGCAAGACATTCCACTGAAAGCTAGAAATCATTTCTGTTATAAAATTCACTTAAATGGACGATGTTGGGCTGATAATGTTCCAAAAATTATAAAAAAAATAAAAAATTAGGCTGATAATACTCCATTGTGACATCAGTTAGTTTTTAAAATAAACAACCTGAATCACCAATTTATTTGTTTACTGACAAGAAGAAGGCTAAATACATGTCTGCCAGTGTTCTAAAGCAACTTCAGAGTTGGCAGAAGACGGTTAGAAATAATCATTTTACCTAAATATCAGCCCCCTCCCTAAGTGCCTGCAGATGATCTTCAAACCTCGACCCTTCTTTCCTAAGTTAGTTACCCAAGTTACATTTACATAGTTCTTAAAAAGAACTGCCTGCTGCTTAGAAACAGCTCACTTCCCAAAGGCCAAACAGAAAACAATTCTTTACACTTGAAGGACCACATATGGGTGAGTTGATGATCTGCCTGAATGTTGCCTTTTAACTTGACTAGTCTGAAAAATGTTATCATGTCATTCATGCTGTAGACTCCTGTTCTTTGTGTCTTTAACTTTTCTGTGTAAAATGTTCTGTTTACTCCTGTCTCTGTTTAGAATCACAGAATCATAGATTGCCCTGGGCTGGAAGGGACCTCAAAGGTGATCTAGTTCCAGCCCCCCTGCCATAGGGGGGCTGGAACTAGATCCTGTAAGCTTTAGTTTATTTGTTTATAAGTTATTTACTTATCTGACCTAGTGTGTTATTCTTTACTTTGTTTAGTCAGAAAATTCTTTGAATCTGCTTTTCTATTTTATTTCTTCCTCACTGCTATAATGTCTTTTGTGATTATAGAAAATCAGATTGAACAAGCACAATCTAAAGACATTAAGGAGGATTATTCTAATGGAAATAAACATATAAATGATATGGGCTAAGTTCACTGTGCTTTCTTAGATGATGATACTGAGGCTTTGAATTTGACTTGGGGTTTTGTGAGAATGCAGAGAACCAGACAGAAGACTCAAATAGATTTTTGGTATAGACAGAACTTATGTTGAAGAAAGCCATTTCACTCTATTTCGATGGGAATGCTTGTTCCTAGGTAATAGTGAATCACGTTCATCTAGCCTAGAGGTCATTTAAATATGAATAATTATCTTTTTTTTTTTTTTTTTTTTTCCCTGCTGTCTTTTCTTGTTACTGAAAGTCACAAAAATATTGTATGTAAAGAACATAGACAATTGAAATATTATAAAAATTCTTTTAAGACTGTTTCTGGATTACATATATGTCAAATAAAAAATATGATAAACTTTTCCACTGCTGTTAGGAGTGATATATTGACAACAGGCATTTGATTAATGACAGCCATAAGATACCTTATTGGAGACAATATTTTCACAGATGTTTTGAAATTATACTAGGTTACATGAAGATAAGAGGAAAGACTATTGATGTTTAACATACCAGTTAAACAAACACTTGGACTGATTATCATGTATAGAATGATAAGCACTTCACTTGTAAGAGAGAAGAAGCAGTTTATTTTATTGATACAGTGTAGTGATCTAACAAAGCTAATTCATAAATAAGAGAGTTACTTAATAAGATTCAAGATGGCAGGGCACACTTGGATATCTACTGCATTGATGACAGGGTTGGGCAAACGGTCAGGAGACCCTCCAGTTGAATCACAAGGTTCAGAATGGATGCCCTTGTATTCCAAACTCCTTCTCAGACAGGAGCCTAGGTGCAGCTGGACCCAAACTTAGTCCCAGACTTGGTCAATGGTTTATGTCTAAAGGTTGAGGAGACCCTCCCATTGAGTCATGAGGTTCAAAGGACCCTGGTCAAGGGAAGATCCTGTTGTACAGCCTGCGGCTGCTGCACAAGAGAGCTCAACAGGCTCTTGGGCTGCTCACTCTTTATGGGGTAAGATGATTGACTCATAATCACATTTGCATACCAGCTGCAGATTTTAGTTATTTCCAAATTTGGCTTGAGTTGGATATTGACCAGCACTGTGATCAGGTGAGTGCATTGCTAAACTAACTCCTTGGCTAATGTGTATTATCTGTCTAATCCACATTGGATACAGTTATCACAACCAGCCACATTTAACATGACACCCATTTGTGGTTATGAATTGAGCAGGGTTTTGTGTGAAAGGCCGGGCTGGTGGGTAGGGAGAGGCACACTGTCACAATGATGAAACTAGATAATTACCAGTTGTCACTTATTCTTAAATAGTGGTTGAAGTTTAGGAAAGACTTGAGGATAAGATTTTTTGAACACTTCATTTCACAGGTACTCTGCAGGGTCTTATTACATTCTTTTAGTTATTTATTTTCCTTTGGAAAATAAGCAAAGGTTCATCACACAAACATATTGAAAGTACGAAGGAGATTCTGATTTTGTTAAAAAATGTCTTTCAATGCTGCCACAGCAAGATATTATTAAGATACTGAAACTTTGGAGTCAAATGGGTATTTACTTAACAAATTGTTATAGTTTACAGAGGATTGTTTCCTACAAGTATCCATTTTTTGTTTGTTTTTGTTTGTTATTGTTTTGTTTTGTTTTGTTTTTTAAAGGATAGTAAAAGTCATTAACTGATGACTTCCTTCTGCCATTCTGACTATAAAGATGTATATAAACACCCATCTTTTCAAAATATTATGCTTCTTATTTCAAATGATGCATACTAGTTTCAACATAAGAATTATTCATGAAAAAAAGCAATTGGTTGTATATGTACATTGCCATACTTGACTGCCTGATTTTGCATTGGGCTAAGCACAGGCTTGGGTGTGATACTAATTGTGTAGACATTGCAAATTCCTTTGTCTGTATAATACAACTGCATGCAAGCTCCTCCAATGATCAGAATTACATATATAATAATATTTTTTTCATCCATTTTAATGCCTTTTGAAACACTAGGAAAGAAGAGAAATTGTTGACTTCAAATCCAGCGACGCAGATTGTAATCTTTGAATAACTGACTGATTACTTGAAGTAATTGACAGACATCTTTGAAAATTAAAATATTTCAGCAGAGATATCTCACAGTCAGGTTCACATAAATCCAAAAAAAGGAAAAGGAATATAATGGAGCTTGTGTCAATGTTGAGCATTTCAGAAACTTTCTCACATCATGTGAAGGCAGTGAAGAAAACAAACTGCCTAAACTTTAGTGTTATAAAAGAACAGAAATATAAGAAGGAAAATAAATGTAAACATAAACAAATATACATAAATACAAAATACAATACAAATATATAATAAATACAAAATACAAATAGAAGCAATTTTTAAAATGTCTATAAAGAAAATAGAATCAAATATACAAACTTCCCCATCCAAAAATATTATAAAAGTTGATATATTAAAAATCCAAAGGCTATGTTTAATATTTCTTTAAAACTTAATGATTTATTTAATGAAAATATAGAAATTACTTAATTAAAGCATTTTTTTTTACTCTCAAAGCTTGATGATATCATTTATAAGATGAATAAGCACTTTTGTTTTAAAAGCTGTAAAAAGTTTAACATCACCATCACTGACTACACAAGATACAGATTAGTTAAAAGATAATAGAGTTTGTAGATTAACAGAACTACATTGCAGTACTATGACAGGATAGAAACTACTTTAAAATGTATGGCCTACATACATGTAGATCACTTATGACTGCAATAGGATAATTGTCAATATCATTAATAGTAATTTTTTGTCATTACCGTAACTGTGATTCAATTGGTTTACATTTCTTCTTTGAAACTGAAGACAAAGCTAGCGTTGAATTAGCTATCACAATCAAATATTTGTGCAATCATAAAAGCACATGTTTTTAATTGCAAATAATGAATACCGATTAGCATAGATCAAAAAGCTGCATTGTGAAGCATTACAGACTCACTGAATAGTCACAGTGAAGTCATCACAGGCTCAATAGAGTGGTCATCTTGTAGCAAGACTGAAAAATAAACTTGATTATTCTTTGAGATATTTTTTATTTGATATGGTTTTGTTACAGTCTTCACTGATATCAAGAGAACAAGTCAAACCCAAATATTTCTTGGAGTGTGTTGTAATGTTAGAAAATAGAAACTTGGTGGGAGACAAATTTAAAATGGGCAATTTTTCAGAACTACTTTGCAGTGTGAATATTTAACATCCATGCAATTACTTTTTCTATAAAAGGCACACTGGAACATTTTAAATTATAATATTTAATGTTTTCTGTCTTCCCCATCTGGTTATCAATGAATTAACTAAGCCTGACTGAGGCACTTATATTTGGTTTCTCCTCATATAAATTATTTGATGTTCTAAACATAGTATGAACAAATGCATCATTTGCCACAGAAAGGAAAAAAAATGCACACACACAAAACAGAGCTTTATATTGTATCTATAACATCTGTCTAAGATGCTTATAGTAAAATTTTCTATTTTAAGCATAGAGACAAAATCAAATATGAATCAACATCTCTCTTTTTTTTTTTTTTCTTCATGTTTCTATGTTTCTTTCTGAACTCTGATTATTTTGATTTTGTATTTATATGGACTTTTTTCTTTTTTTTTTTTTTAGTTACCTTTACTGAAATTGATGAGTCTTAAGAATATTTATTTTTATTTTTATAACAAATCAAATAATCTTACAAGACTTCGCATATGATGTGAATCACAAACACTGACAATAGTGCAGTTCCTGGTCTGAAGAGAGGATGGAATAAGTATGGAATGACTATGAACAAAAATAAAATAAATACATAAATAAAGAAAGAAGTTAGTGTCAATTAGATCATACATTTAGCTAGCATGTTAACTGCACATTTAGCTAGCACATTGATTCCATGTACTGTTCCCTAAGATAAAGAGCGATTAAACAAATTGCAGGGAATTGAAATCCTTTCCAGATGAGTGAAAAAATCAACTCAAATTTACAGTAAAATTTATTTTATATTTACAAGGTGTTTTTTGTTTGTTTGTTTGTTTGTATTTTTTAGTCCCATCTTTTCATGGAGAACTGTTACTGACTTTTGCAAGATCAATACAAATAAACCTAGTACTCTTTTACTGATATGAGAAACAATAATGAAATTAGAATGTACAACTATGAGAAGAAAAAATGAAAGATTTTTGTGAGAGAAACTTCTTCTGGTCTCACATACTCAGTGTTTCAGGAAAATAATTTAGGGTTGCTCTAATTTATTTGTTGTTCACAGTTAATAGGAGTTAATAACTGACCTGGTTCTTGTTCATAAGCAACCATTTGTAGCTGTAATGTAGATAAATGCTTCTACTTTTATGAGCTGTAAATGTCATGTGATATATTTATTTTACCTGAGCAGCATAATTCAGGAAAAGGATTTCCAGACTGATCATAAGATTCACATCCATGTGAGCATCTAGAAGAATTGTTCCTGGTTGGCCCTTTTGGGAATAATTTTCAAAAAACTCATAGTTTACTAATCTAAGTAGCTGAAGCCAAAATGAAATAGCAAACAAACAAACAAATAAATGTTTAAGACAAATATGTGTAAAATGATTTCTCTTGTCTCAATCTTATATTACCCACAGTTAGGACCAAAAGCTGCCTTACAAAAAAGAACTGCTTATTTTACTATTATTTTTCTTGACTTAGACTTAAAATCATTAGGATAACAAAATCACAACATTACAAGATTCTAACTTATCTTCCTAGTCAGTGCTGTCTACAGTACACTTGAAAACTTGGCATAATGAGTTTCTGAAGGTACAGTAATTTGAAAGATACTTGGAAATAGTATCTAATGGGATTTACAAATAAAATTTCCAGTCTTTGTTTAACAGCAATGAAACAGAAATATCAATAGTAAAGACCATCGATCTACAAACAATGTGGGAGAATGAGGAGATATTTCAGCAGTGGAAGATCTTTTCCAATAATGTTTATGTTCTATTAATATAGGCTTTAAACACTTTCAGCATTTTCTCTTTGATTTACTGACCATGTTATTGATATTTTTCAAATGTCTTTTTTCACATTGCCTCTTATTTTCAGAATCAGAAAACAATTTATAAACCTCTAAAAGATTTTCTATGTTCATAGAATATTTGTAATGTGTCTACACATAGCTTTTAAATTATGAGTGAAGAAGAAAGTGTTTTGCTGTTGTGTGTAAGAAATGTACTTTTTTTTTTCTTGATGACCATGAGTAAGATTATTTTTTCCTAACTTTCCAAACAATAAACTCTTTTTTTATTATTATTTTTTTTCCAGTCATGAAAAAAATGAAGAAATAACTATATATGTGCATGTAAATAAATTATGTCATATACGCAAATACATGTGCAGGGATACGGAGAAGATTAATTTTGAGGAAATAAAAAAGAAAAATGTTCAGAGAAGTTACAGTTAATAGCAAAACTGAATGTAAACCCCAACATGATCATCAATATTGATATTGATATTGATATCAATATCCTTCATTAACGGAAAATTTACTTAATTATTTACATTTATACAACAATTCTTAAAGCACTGACAAAAGTCTTATAACTATTATAGTTTATCTAGATGAATAACTTTTTCTAAATGGCCAACACATGTCTAATACACATTTCCAAGTCTTTAGGGAGGTACCTTCTCTTTTAAATGGCATAACTCATACCATGGAGTCATTTAACAACAGCTTTCAATTGGTGTAACTCCTGAAAGAATCAAAAAGCCCCTCTGAGGGTTTCTATCAATCTACTTTTATATTCAGCTAGAGAATATGAAGTCCTCTTTAAGTTCCTAGACTTGTATGCTATTTGGATGTCTGAGACCAGGTTGATTGCAGCCACTTTAGATGTGTACAGTATAAACATATATATTTAAGCTATTTTTCTTTACTCCTTGTAAAGGTAATAGAGAGAAATACTGACTTCCATGACAGAAATTTTCTAAAGTAGAAGGTTGCATTAGGTCAGGTAAATCCCTTTCCAGATTTCTGGACAACCTTTTCCCCACTATTTCCTGCTCAGATTTGCAGTAGATGCTATCAATTCTTTTGGTCTAAGCAGAGGATTAAGGGCTTCATATTCAAGTAAACCATCTGAATTTAATATCTTCTCTATCCATCACTGACTGATCTTTGCCTTCACAGGTATTTCTATGGAGAATTATATCAATGGATATTTCTTCAGGAGTTATTCTGCCCACCACTGGCCTGATTACACAATTTGTTGCTTATAAAAACTGGATGGGAAAATGGATTTGAAGGTGTTTTTTCAGCTTTATTGTATTACTAATGTGAGGCTGTATAGTTAGTACATACAGTAATGGATCAAAGCTACTAGGAATTGTTAACTGAATAGAATTTGTTCTGCACATTTTGATGTATAAACGACAAATTAAACAAACAAACAAATATCACAATTCCAAAAATCAAAGAAAAACAATCAAATAGTCAAGAAAAAAATTACTCCATCTCATATTACTAATCAAGTGGGGAAAAGGAACTATTGAGCTGTTTCTGTCTCTATTTTTTTAAAAAATGCTTATTTTCATTGAAAATAAAAACACTTGCATAATTCAGGATCTTGAGCCATTGGCATTTGCAGTTCACTGTCAAATCTTTCCTGCAATGTAGAATAATGTGAACACATTTTCAGCAGACATGAATATTCAAGCAATAAAGAAGTGAAGTTCAGTTAAAGGGAGCTTATAAACAAACAACAAAAAAAGGCAAATTGGCAAATTTTGCATGGGCAACTGGTGATAGGATGGGGGGGGGGGGGGGGAGGGGCAGGGACAGGGGACAGGACATGACAATCTTCCTTCAGTTAGTGTTAAACCAAAAGAGGGAAGATTTAGATTAGATGTTAGGAGCAAATTCTTCACTGAGAGTGAAGGCACTGCAACAGGTTGTCCAGAGAAGCTGTGGATCCCTGGAGGTATTCAAGACCAGGTTAGGTCCCAAGCAATCTAGTGGGTGGCACCCTTGCCCATTGCAGGAACGGGGGTTGGAACTAGATGATCTTTAAGGTCCTTTCCAATCCAAACTGTTCTATGATTCTATGAGTCATTTTATAATTGTTGTAACAAAGGAAAATGTGAAATAGGAATATTATTTGACCTGAAAAGTTTTGAATGATTTTCAATAACTAATAAGATGAAAAATATTTTCCCTGCTTAAAAACAGTTTTCCCGTTTTGGGGAAAATAAATAAATAAATAATAAAGCTCACCTTTATTTTTCAGCTGTAAGGGAATATAACAAACTATGATACAATGTGTGAGTTATGTGCAAGGTTATGCTTTATTACTATTATTTATTGCCATCTCTGTTCAGAAGTTACAGAGTATGGGGTTCTATCAACAATGTCTGTGGTTTACCCATCATAAGCTGACCTGACACAATCAGCACAAGAAACATTTATAACTACATGGAAGTTTAACCTTCACATCATATGACATAGCCAAAATATAAACCTCAGAAATAAAAGCAGATTTTTTTTTTTCCTTTTGTAATCCATTTAAAAACAGTTGTTGAATTGAAACAAATGTCTGGAGGAAATTAGTGGAATGCCATAGATGTACCCACAGAATAAATTCCAAGCATTTTAGGAAGATGTCATGAAACAGGAGTAAGTCTCTGAGAAGCACCTATGTTTTTGCTCATTTTACTATGGAGACAGCATACAGTCATTATCAGATTAACCAAATAATGTCCAGATATGTATATTTAGGCAAGACAAATGTTATTCTATGTGACTACATATAGATTTAAGATTTTGATATCTGTATTTTTTTTTTTTGCTCAAACATTCAATTTTAATCTAGTCATTTTGGTTCTTGATGTTTGAAGCAAATCACTTCCATTTTCTTACTAGAATTTTATGCATCTGTCTTCACCTAAGTATATTGTGTTTTTTTGTTTGTTTGTTTGTTTGTTTAACCCAGCCATTTAATTATTTCAATTTCTTTTTTATTTCAGAAAATATATTAACTTATCTGAAACTGAAGATTTCATTGTACTGTTGGATAAAAGCATTGAGCATGGGTAAATATCATTCATTACTATTTATTAAACTACATGAAGATTTAAAGTATGTTAGATGTTTTCCAGTTACCAAAGTAAAGCCTCAGTTCTGAGCTTCATAGTAGGTTTTACAGGGGGAGAATGTCATCAGAAAGTATTACATGAATACATGAATACTTTTTTTTTTTTTTTACATATGGAAAAGTACTGATAGTTTATTTGATGCAACTTCATGGATGGTTTTATGATATGCATTGTAGAAGAAGGTCTTATAGAAGAATTTGAATTAGGGGTGGAGTTATATATATGTGTGTGTGTGTATATATATATACCATTGCCAGAGGAGCCGTTTATATAGTAACTTCTGGAAGAATCACAGTAGTAGTGACAGGAATAGATAAATAAACAAAGCTCTCAGGCTGGCACTAACAGCAGTTCCCTGGTGCAGGCACACACACAGCCCCTCCAGGCTCACCAGCACATGCACACTCATGGGTGCCCCAAGCACCAGCACGGCCTCTCTGCCCACCCAGCACCCCTGTTCACATCCCAGCCCCTCTCACCCGCTCCATTGGTCACCTACTCAATGGCTGTTCCAGTGTGGAGTTTGACAGCAAATGCACACGCACACCCCATGTACACCTGGGCAGACTGTTTTGCTGCCCTCCAGCAGCTGGCACCAGGCACATGGGTTGTGACCCGCAGTCCTGCTCCAGCCACCAGCCACCATCACAGAGCCCCTCACTCACTTTTTTTTTTCAAGGTTTGTTGGCTTTAACTTTGTATTTTTAGCTTTTAATTCTTTGGTAACTTTTTTGTTCTGTTGAGAATGTCCATAAATCAACTTCTCTTCAGAAAACAAACAAAACAAAACAAAAGCCACCATAGCATATTGTATTTTAAAAAATAACAATGAAAAAAAAAATAATATGTTGATCCAGGAAGTATAAAACTGAATCTTGGTCAGAATTACTTCAGTTGCTTCAGAAACTACTTTTTTCATTTTCATGTAGTATTGTAAAAAATATAGAAACAATTGGAGCAGAATCCAGTGAGCTACTGAATGACATAACTGATTATTATTCTTCACTTCTCCCTTTGCATCTCTCAGGGAGCTGCAGAAATGGAGCTGCACCAGAAGAGGGAATGAGTTGGGACACTGTCCTGAGGGCCAGTGGAAGACATGGAAGACAGAGCTGTGGGCTGGTGACCGGGTCCATAGACAACTCCCAACATGGCAGGTGATGAACTAGGTCCAGGGTCCGTCCATGGGATCCAGTCAAGAGCAGAAGGGAACTTGGGCCACAAGCAGGCCTGAAGACAGGCACTCCTACAGCATAGCACAGGACAAGTCTAGGTGCCCAGGTCTGGGCTTGTGTGTCACCTCTGGGCCTATGGGCAGAAGTGGAGAGAAGTTTCAGGGTAGAATGGGCATGGCCAGTAAGGACTGGTAATGCCCTGGCTGAATCTGTGATGACTTTCTGCAGAGTTGCTCAGTTTCAATTTTGGGAGATATTGTTGGTGGAGTTTGTATGTAGCCTAATTTTTTGTCCATCTTTCTGGGAGAGTTAGAGAAAGCTTCTCTTTTTGTACCTGTTTTTTTGCCCTGGTGACTTTTCAGTCCAGTGACAAAGAACTTCTTGAAGTGTCTAGACTCCTAGTACTCCTAGATTGTAAGAGGTAGGTACTTCCAAAGAGGATTCAGAATGAAAGAGTTAAGCATGAATCTTTCTTTGTTGTTTGTCAAGATATCTTAGAAGATTTTCTTCACTAACTGGTCATGCTTTGTGATATCTGTCTTGTGAAGAATCTCTCCTAAATTTTGAACTTCCGTCAGTTTTTAGGAATTGTTAAATAATTAATAAAGAGTATTTGGAAAGTCCTATGATGGCCTTGTATGCATGTGCACAGTTTTTTTTTTTTTCCTTTTAGTAAAAATGCCTTTTGTTTCTAATAGCCTACCTCTTTTTCTCTCTAATTTTTAGTTTTTCCAAACCATTTATATTGTTTTTCTATTATATTGCTTCACTCTATGAAAGAACATGATGTTCTCTCTATGCTTTCTCTTCTCTTCATAAAAACGAATTGCTAAGACAAGATATTTGTTCACATCTGTTCCAAAACTGTCTTCATTGAAATCAATGGTAAAACTCCTATGTAAGTTCAGTGGAGCCAGGGTGTCATCAATCATTTTGTATGTCGCTTAGGTTGACAAATTGCACCATTTTATTTCCTGAACTGTTTCTTTTCTGTTCAAAAGGATTTAAGAACTTCTTTAAACATTTTGAATAAATGAAAGTCCTGGAATACTGTTTTGTCAATCTTTAGAAATGTTAGGAGGAAAACTGAGAGAATATTAAAACTCACAATGGGCTGAACATAAAGGCATTTTCCCCTGGCAATGGAAGCAAAATTTAGTGCAAAGCATACATTTTAATACTGTTTCTGAAACAAGAGAAACAGCCAAAATGCCAGATCCTCTTCTGAGCTTACATTACCACTTACCCCATGTATTCATTAGACATAACAAAAAGAAAACAATTTTGTCAGATTTTCAGCAGGCTTTTGCCCTGCTGAAAGTGCATATAAGGTGAACTCACACAGCCGTTTGCTCCCACACTGGAGGGATGAGGGAGAGAACTGAAAAAGGTAAAAGTGCAAGAACTTGTGGGTTGAGATAAAGACAGTTTAATAATAATAATATTTTTTAAAAAAAGGAATAAAAAGTTAGTGATGTAAAATGCAAGTGCTCACCACCAGCCAAGAAATGCCCAACCAGCCCTGAGCAATGGCAGCCCTGGTCAAATCCCCCCAGTTTTACTGTTGAGCATGATGCCACATGGTATGGAATATCCCTTTGGCCAGGTTGGATTAGCTGTCCTGGTTCTTTTGCTTCTCAGCTTCTTATGCACCCCCAGTCGCTGTCAGGGCAGCAAGAAAAGCAGAAAAGTCCTTGGCTCTGTGTTATCATTGCTCTGCAACAACTGAAATATCAGTGCGTTATCAGCATTATTCTCATTCTAAAACCAAAACAGAGTGCCTATGAAAAAAATTAACTCTATCCCAGCCAATAACATGGCAGCAGCCAGCTCTATGATTTGTCATTCTTATGCTGAAGCAAACAAATGCTAGACAAGAAAGAGCTGAATTTTACTATACCAATCCAGTGCTGATATAGTATTCATTAAAAATCCTCTGTTAGTGATTCAGTCAAGAACTATCCAGTTACCAGTTAGATCATTACTACAGCTGACCAATGCCCAGTTACTGTGATCTGTGGTACCCTTCTGTGGGAGATAATCTTGCCAACACAAATTCCTGAGCAAATACATTGGCAGCTAAACAACATTTACAGTTTCACTGAATTTCCAGTTTTTATTTTTTAAGTAGTAAAATAAAAACATACAAACCAAGATTTTTAATTTTATTATTATTATTATTATTATTATTATTATTATTATTATTATTATTATTATTATTTAATGCAACCATGTTAAACTGCTGTTTTTAACATGGTGTTTTGTGGTATTTTTAAGATTTGGCACTCTACAGAACAAACCAATACAGTATTAAATGAACATGTAAAGAAAGATTAATATATTATAAACTTTTTATATATTCACAACCTCTTAAATGTACTGTCAGAACACTTTTTTTTTTTCCACAGTCATCTTTTCTAGAAGCCCTCAGACAATTTCTGCTCATTTGTAAAGATGTACGCACTCAGTCAACTGTTGTGACTACTTTTGAAGTAATGGTAGTGTTTCATTAGCAGCTAATTTCTTTAGACCTAGAAATACTCAGAGATGATTATATAAAAGTCAGCCTCCCTCAAGGAGTTGTTGAAAGACAGTGGGTTGCCAATTAGCCCTCTTCCCTCAGGCCTCTTTTTTTATCTTGAAATAAAAACAGTACAACTATCCCCTGCTTAATTAAATACTGCACTCAGTGTAGAGATACTCCAGGTATCTCCATGAGCCAATAACACAAGTGGCATCTGAGTAAATCAGAAATTCATCTCATCTCCCTCTAAATGTATGTGATGGAAATCCCTGTTTCTAAATATTTTTATGGTATGTTCCTTTTATGGTTAAAATGGAGAGAAACAGCCACCTACAAAGCATTTTTGTACAGCTCAATTATGGAAGTTCAAGGAGGAAGACAGTACTAAACAGTGCTAACATTTTAACTCATTATATGCCTTTGCTTTGAACCTTTCCAGCTAACTTTCTCCTGTACAGCTCTGCTGAGAAAGAAGTGAACTCTATGAAGTGTTGATATGAATAGCTTGATGTAATGTCATTGGATTTATTTATACCTAGAATTCTACCTAGCATACCTAGCATAGCTATCTATACCTAGCATTTATTTAACATGAGAAACATTGGCATAAACTGTAATTAATCTCATCCTACACTAAATACTTAAATATTAGGTAAGAGAGTTCAGTGTAAACATGTCTCTTTCTTCCCCTTTTAATTCTTGTATTGTCATACAAGAACATAAGCTGACAAGACACAATCCCAGATGTGGAAAAATCTCACAAGGATTTATAAACATGGTTTTATGAATAGTTGCCTTTTTTCTAAGTTTCTTCTGGCATATCTTATTTTGTTTCTTCTTTTAGTGTCAAACTTCATTTTAAAAGTAGATTAACATTATTGGACTCCATATTTAGTTCTTTGTATTCAAATATATTTATTTTGGAGAGGAGAAATCTGGAGAAAAAAAAAAATTCTTTTATTTTTCTTTCTTTATTCTTTTTTGATTGAAGTTTTCTGTCAGGCTGTCAAGTTTTTGTGGCCAGTGTCTGACAGACTTTGGTATCGTAATTGTATTCATGTTCTTATTTGCAAAATGTTAAGTATAATTTAAAAAATCTTGTGATTTGTGTGAGCAGAAGCATAAGGAGGTAAATTAGCTAACAAAATTCTGAAAATCTAAGAACTGTTTTTAAATTCATGTGGTGTATTCTGCTTAGACTAAAGAAGATGATGAACTGCAAAACTTCAGGGATACTATATAAATATTTCCTGAGAATTCTGACAAGTATCCTTAAGGTCTCTTACAATATAGGTGTTGTATGTTAGCTGAAATAAATACCACCCACTCTATTCAACTCAAAAAGAAGCACTGTTTTAAATTAGCACATACTTATTTAATACCAGTCTTTAATTCATTTTGAAGTATGAAGCTTAGCTTGTGTTGTCCTGTCTACAAGAGATAAATATAAGGATTTTTTCAGCTGAGTTAACCACTCTGACTAATAAGCCTTTTAAAATGGTCTCATGAGCAGGTTTTTAATATCTTAAAACAATGAATGGAAATATAGCATTTGAGCCAGATGACCAAAACTGTAACAGATTTGCATAGTGTTTGGTTTGTGTTCCCTGTCCCCCAAATACTAAGAAGGCATTCTGTATCATCTGTTTGAGCTATGATGAGTCTGTTAGAAGACCAGAATGAGAACAGTATGTCCTAATAAGACTTTGACATCCTTTCATGCTTTACTGAACTTGCAAATACCCCAGTCGGCTCACCTATCATTAATTAAATTTACCCCAGGTTTATTAGATAAATACTGTCCAGATCATTTGTCCCTGTAATGGCACTGTGTGCTAGATACTGCTAACATCGGGTCTCTGATCAGAGAGAAATTTCTGTAATTTTGAAGTGCTTTGAGTTAATGTAGTACTAAGAACCAGAACTCCAGATGAGACCTATTAGTCTCTTGCATTACAGAAGTTCATATCAGATAATCTGCTCAAGCAAAAACAAAAAAATGTTGTTGTTAGTAATATTGTAAAGGGATTTCAGGAAATTAACTTCTTTTTATACTCTGCAAAAGTGGTTCCCTTAATTGAGCAACAATGATATACTTGTTTTGTGAATACATGAAGGATTTCAGGGCTATTAATTAGTCTGTGTTCATGGACAAGAAGTTCACTATACAATCAAAAAAAAAAAACAAACAACTTGTCAAGTTATACTCCTAATATAAGATGCATATCTACAGGAACACCATCACTACTAAAATTAGTGAAAACATACTTTAATTTGTCTATATAGTTCGCATATTAATAAGAGATGAACACGAATCAACAATGGATGGAGCACCACTGGACTTTTAGCCCATAAGTAAAGAAGAACTTGTGGGCAATATACAGGGTGGAAGTCATCTTGGGCACAGTGATCATAAATTAATAGAATTTTTGATTCTTGGAAAAGTAAGCGGGGGGGGATGAGGGGGAGGGGGGGAAGGAGGAGGGGTAAAACTGCCACCCTGGACTTCCAGAGAGCAGACTTTGGCCTGTTAAGGCAACTGGTTGGCAGAGTCCCTTGGGAGGCAGTCCTGAAGGGCAGAAGAGTCCAGGAAGGCTGAACATTATTCAAGAAGGAAATCTTAAAGGCACAGAAGCAGACCATCCCACATGCTGAAAGATGAACCGGCACAAAAGAAGACTGGTCTGGCTGGTCATTTCCTATAGAGATTATGCGTAAATGGAGTAAACACTAAGCTATGTGTCGGGGAGTCTGCCTATGTCATTCGATGGCACTGGCATCAATTGCTGGCTTTCCTTTATTTAGTATTATCAAAGGTAGCCATCTTTCCACAACTGTGTTATAAAACTCCAAATGCTATTTGAAGATGTTGTATATTGGTTACATCAGTGAAGATCCACAGGTCTGCTATGAAAAATGCTGACAGATAGGTTAGAATTATTAAAGATTGTCCCTAAGGGGCCTAAAATCTAGAGAAAAATGCCAGAAGACTCATAGTTTATATTTCTTCATCTCTATTGGAATATGTTTCAGTTACCTACCAACGCACGCTTTGTTTAGACACTTATTATGTTTTTGTTAAAGATTTTTGATGTGCTTTAATTCAATATCTTATTTTTCAGCTAGACTTTTACCTTTTTACTCTTTTATTTTTTTTATTTTTTTTTTTCTTTGTGGGAGGTGGGGAGGGAGGGAAGATAAATTGGGGATTCTTTAAGTGTAAAATCAGTCCTTGAATTGTTGCGATCTTTCTGAGTACGGTAGGGACATTGCTAGAATAAATTTTAGAGTTCTCTTGGCCATATTAAAAGCTTTCATTTAAAGCACTGTTCATTTTAAAGAGGATTTAGCTCTAAGTATTAAATTAAGCCTGTTCAGAAATACATGTATATCATAGTGGGTCATCTGTCAGCAAGGTCCCAATATATCTGAAAAAGTCAAAAACCATTTATTAAATTAAACAAAATTAGATACGCAGCTATCAAGCCATATTGTCTAACAACCCAAATAGACATCTCTGAGATCAGGCTTTTTTCTGAAGCGTCTTTACTATACGAGAAATAAAGACTTTTACACTCCAGTGTAGAGTGTTTTTTTACTCTCCAGACTTTTACTCTCCAGTTCCTAGAGCTGGATAATTTAGTGTTCCCATACTGAATTATCCATCTAACTACCTAACTATCTATCTTCCCATCACCGGGAAGTTAGACAGTTCAGACTATTAGTAGTTGTTTGCTATGAAAAATTTAGCAGAAGGCAGAGATTTGAAGTAGAAGGCTTATGAATGCTTTGCTCAGAAGCTAAATATTCTCATTTTTGCTTCACCATTTTCTGACGTACTTGTAAAAGTTTTGTGTCTGATTATGAGACAGAGAATATCATAGACCTTACTTCATCCCCGACTTTGGAAAAATAAAAAAAAAAAAAAAAAATTTTGAAACTGATTAACACACAAGCCTCAAACATACCAAAAAGATTTCCCTGAGAATGCATAAATGCATATTTATGCATTTCTTTCTCTTATGCTATCTCTCTTCTGTCTTTTTGCACCACTGCAGTTCTTCCTTAACCTAGTTATCCCAAAATTATTATGCAAGATTATTTAAAATTACCTCTTCCTAGAACAAGAGCACAGCTAATCTGCAGAACTGTTTAGCAGTTTTGATGTACCTCAGGATCTTTTCAGGAGCTTGAACTTTGTTTGTTTATTTGTTATATTTGCTTTGTTTTGTAGTTCCTTTTCTTTGTCGGAAATGTATTGATAGTATTTTTCTAAGCTGTAACTGCTTCAGCCGTCTGCAAATTACACTCTTTTAAAATGTCATAATAGGATTTACTTCAGCACTATGTGTGGGTGGTATAATCAGTGGTCTGTGTAACGTTAAAATATTAACTACTAGAAAGTGGTTTGCATGTACTTTCCCATGTTGAAGTCTGGACTTCCAGATGCACTTAAATTCACATTAAAAAATGTGAATGATCTCAAGGACTGAGCTCTGATTTCTCATCATCTCATGCTGCTCCAGAAAACAATTTGAAACAGATCACTGCTCTGAGATGAACTGCATTATCTAATTTCTTAGTTTTTACCATAGAAAAGTGCATTTTCATAGAGGTAAAATAATAGAGTAAGGAAATATTTCAAATCACTGCTTACCAACAAGGATATAAAGGCAGGTTCATTTGATCTGCATCCACATATTTTCACTCTTAGCAGAACTTTGACATCATTTCAATGGAACCAAACATTCTGACACAGAAGATGTTGTTGGTGTTTTTTTATTTATCTATTTATTTAATTATTTATTTATTTTGGTTGTTGACTAGAACAGTTTTCTGGGAAAGCAAAATTGTACAGGCAAATACTTCTCGGGTACAATTATGTTCAAAACCTGAGCAAATGCTCTATTTAGAGCGTTAAGATGTAGATTTTGAGCTAGTGAGCTAGTGTTGTGCTCTAGGACACTGCATGTACAGAGAATTATGCCCTCTATGTAATTGAATTAAAGGGATGCTTACTTTCTAGATCACCAGAGGGCTTTGATAAAATAAATATGACTCAATGGCCAGTTCAGGAAAACTGACAATGCTTCCTAAGATGTGCAGCACCAGTACTTCATATCCTTAAGGGAACTTGTGCTAGTAGCTTTATGAAACCCAAGCACACAGTCATTTTGGTGCAGAGCTAGGCTTCCAAACTGAGTTTAAAGTGCATACTAAGCACTTGCCTTCAGTATCTAGAAGTATGGATATTTCAACACTGTTAAATAAAAAAATGGGTCAGAAGGGGATTCAAGGACTAAATAAAAATAAAAAATAATAAATAAATAAAAATAAAAATAAAAAATAAAAATAAAACAACAACAAGAACAATAAAAGTACAGGAAAGACAGGAAAGGGCTGCAACCTTATTTCTTGCATGTTATTTTTGTAGATTGGTTCTCAGTTAAGTACATACTGGTGTGAAGCTGTAAACAAGGATTTATCCAATTAATTTTTTCCATTGAGTACCTGAACCTTGAAATAACAGTTAACAGCTAATACTTTATTACTCTAAGATATTGTTGATGTTTATCTAATATGCTTTAAACATGTTTTGTAATTTGTTCTCACAGTTTGTCGCAATATTAGACTTTTTCAAGTTCTTTTACCATAAGATTAATTGTATGTCCAGGAAAATTATCATAGCATAGAATCATAAAATAGTTTGGAAGGAACCTCGAAGATTTTCTAATTCCTCACCCTCCACCCCACCTCCCACCCCCTCTGCCACGGTCAGGGACACTTTCCACTAGACCAGGTTGCTCACAGCACCATCCAACCTGGCCTTAAACACCTCCAGGGATGGGGCATTCACAACTTCTATGGGAAACTTGTTCGAGTGCCTCACCACCTTCCGAGTGCTAGAATTTCTCCCTAACATCTAATGTAAATTGGTTTAAAGCTATTACCTCTTGTCCTATCATTACACTCCCCGATAATGAGCTCCTCCCCATCTTTCTTATATGTTCCCTTTAAGTACTGAATGTTTGCTATAAAGCATCTCCAGACCCTTCTCTTCTCTAGGTGGAACAACCCCAACACTCTCCTGTCTTTATAGGAGAGGTGCTCCAGACCTCTGATCATCCTTGTGTCACTCCTCTGGACTCACTCTAATAACTTCACATCTTCCTTGTGCTGGGGGCCCCTGAGCTGAATGCAGTACTTCAGGTGGGGTTTAATGAGGGCAGAGTAGAGGACAAGAATCACCTCCCTTGACCTGCTTGCCATGCTTCTTTTGATGCAGCCCGGGATAGAGTTGCTTTTCTGGGCTGCAAGTGCACCTTGCCAACTCACATTGAGTTTTTCACTCACCAACACCCCCAAGTCCTTCTCCTCAGGGCTTCTCTCAGTTGATTCATCATCCAGCCTGTATTCATGCTTGGGATCGAGGTGACCAAGGTGCAGCACCTAGCACTTGGCCTTGTTGAACTTCATGAGGTTCACATGGACCCACCTCTCAAACCTGTCAAGGTCTCTCTGGATGGCACTCCTCTCCAGAGTGTCAATATTACCATACAGCTTGGTGTAATTGGCAAACTTGGTGAGGGTGCACTCAATCCCACTGTCAATGTCACTGAAAAAGATGGTAAATAGTACTGGTCCCAGTACTCTCTCCTGAGGAACACCACTTGTCACTTGTCTCCATCTGGACATCAAGCCATTAACCATAAGTCTTTGGGTGTCACCATCCAGCCAATTCCTTATCTACCGAGTAGTCCATCCATTAAATCAATGTCTTTCCAATTAAGAAACAAAGATGTTGTGCAGGACAGCGTCAAATGCTTTGTACAAATCCAGGTAGATGACATCAGTTGTCCTCTTATCTACCAATGCTCTAACCTTATTGTAAAAGGCCACCAAATTTTTCAGGCATGACTTGCTCTTAGTGAAACCATGTTGGCTGTCACCAACGATCTTTGTTTTTCATGTGCCTTAGCATAGTTTCCAGGAGGATCCAGTTCATGACCTTTCCAGGCACAGAGGCATAGTAACAAAGTATTTATGCTTCAGGTCATTTGTCACCAAAACCAAACATCTTGCTTAACAATTAGGCTTTGTATGTCTTGTGTGAATTTCCATAAAACAGTATGTTGGAAAATTTTGCTTTATTATTCATTGGTTTTACAGGTTCAGTAAAGGTTAATCTATGAAGTATAAAATTAATGTGTTTAGTTGTAATGTACTTTCTCTCAGGTATTCTTACAAAGTTCATCATTTAACATTCATCATTTTATCTTGTTGATTTGATTGTTTATGCTGTAGTTGAAAAAAAAGTAACTTAATGGAAATACAGTATTATTATAACTCAAACTATAACAAACAATAATGTGTTTTATTTCTGCATAAAGCTTTTAAGTTTTGTTGAAGCCAAATATTCTTGACAATTTTGCACCCTTTGAGGCAAAAAAGAGATCAGAGCTATTCAATCTATCTTGTAATATCACCTTATGCCCAGGAACATCATTTAGTGTAATGAGAAAGATCTATAAAGAAAAAGGCATGAAAAAGGAATGCAGAGACATCAATATATTGTGTGGAAGTATGAGCAGGAAATGACGGGTGGCTGGAGGAGAGTTGGGCAGTTAGAAGTAAGTGGGCATCCTTGAGTGATGTTTGCTGACAGCATGCCCACTGATCTGAACATATATGGGTTTATTTATTTAAAAAATATGTGCTTGGACTGCAAGAACTTTTCCCCAAGTTACAATAGTAGGGACATCTTTAATACATCACTTTATTTTTTCCCTCTTTCTGTATATTTACCTTGATAAGTTCTCCATCATTAACAGTTAGATTAATTGCCTTCTATAATAATTCCATTTGCCTGTAGAGTTCTTGGGGACAAATATATTAATAAATGTGATGGAGACAATACATTATAATGTTGACATAAAAAATCATAAAGAGTAGCTTTCCATCTAAAATTACATAAAGGAGCCTTCTGTGTTTATTTCTAATTAATTTTCTATTTTAACAGAATTCTTTAAATTTTCATTATTTATTTATTTATTTTTAGGCAGAATATAACTTATACCTCCATGGCTCCAGGGATTGATTGATTGATTGATTGATTGATTGATTTTTCAGGAGCTTGTAGATGTTGAAGAGAAATGTTTCATTTTGTTGTAGGGAACTTTTTCTCCCCATCAAGTCTGTCCTGAAAATGAAGAATTAGACAATCATTGATGTGCCTGGTTTAATTTCTGTGTTAAGAAGTTCCCTAGAGTTGATCACAAGAGAAAATGTTGGAATGAAACTGTTTTCATTTAATCAATGTTACAGAGACTCTCTGTATTAAGAGAATTAATTATATTTCACCACACTCTTTTGAAATATTAGTTTGAGAAGTAATATTATGCCACACAAATATAATTCTCCCCGAATCAAGATTTTCTTCTAATTCTTCTGCTGAGTGGGAACACTGGGATATAAACAGAGGAGGTGGATGTACATTTCTGTTATGAAAGACCAGTTTGAGGGAAATCCCTGATGCTTACCATACTGTTATGAGATGTTCCCATAGATTTTATAGAAGGACTACCTCTTTTAAAAACTTTCAGAATGTCCTTGCTGCCAGTGTATTCCAGAGAAAGAACTGTGGATATGAGACTTACTTAAGTATGTAATAGCATATTTTGTAGAATGTCAAGAAACAGAAATAACACATACATGATTTTTTGTTGTTATTTATTTATTTATTTATTTATTTGAGACTAAACCCAAACCCTTTTATATATAAGTTTAATGCTGTTGTTAATATGACCTCTATTCTTAACATAATTTAAGGGTAGTTTTATCCATAAAAACAGAAAAAAAAAACTTATCAGAAGGGTGAAGACAGTAGTGTCTTGTGCGTGGTAAAGTACATGCTATTCCTCTGCAGTACAAAAATGTAAAATGATTGTGAGTCATGATTATGTAGTGGGTTTATGTGGCAAGGTTTTGGTAGCAGGGGGCCATAGCGGTGGCTTCTGTGAGAAGAATCTAGAAGCTGCCCCATGTTTGGTAAGGGCCCCACTGCTGACCAGAGCTGAGCCAATAAGCAATGTTGTTTTGCGCCTCTGTGAAATCATATTTAAGACAGGGAAAAAAAAACTCTGCACCACACAGCAGCCGGGAGAGTGACAGGAGTGAGGAACAGACTTGCAGGCGCCAAAGACAGTGAAGAAGGAGGGGAAGAGGTGCTCCAGGCGCTGGTGAGGACCATGGTGAAGCAGGATGTCCCCCTGCAGCCCATGGAGTACCACAGTCGATCAGGGTTCCACGCTGCAGCCCGTGGAGGAGACCACGGTGGAACAGGTGGCCCTGCACTGATGGAGGCTGCAGCTTGTAGAAGACCCCTGCCCGAGCAGATTCCAGGCCAGACCTGTAGCCCGTGGAGAGGAGACCACGCAGGAGCAGGTGACCTGGCAGGAGCTGCTGCCCATGGGGGATCCAGGTTGGAGCAGTTTTCTCCTGAGGGATGGACCCTGTGCTACGGACCCATATCTGGAGCAGTTCTGGAAGAGCTGCTACCTGTGGGAAGCCCATGCCGGATCAGTTCATCAAGGACTGCATCCCATGGGAGGGACCCCACAGCACAGGGGACGAGAGTGACCGAGAAGGAGCGGCAGAGAAGAAGTGCTGTAGACTGACCATAACCCCCATTCCCCCGTCCCCCTGCGCTGCTCGGGGGGAGGAGGTGGAAGAAGGTGGATGGGGGTTGAAGGTGTCTTTGGTTTCTTTCCTTTGTTTCTCACTTCTCTGGCTTGATAGTAATAAGCAATAAATCTTATTGTCTCCCTATGCTGAGTTTGCTTTGCCTATCACAATAATAACTACATGATCTCCTTGTCCTTATCTCAACCCTTGAGCCCTTTTCGTCATATTTTCTCCCTGTTCCTCTTTGAGGAGGGGAGTGAGAGAGTGGTTGTGGTGGAGCTCGGCTGCCCACTTCAGTGGAACCACCACAGACTACAGGCCTAAGTCTCATTTTCTACAAATTCCTGGTTAGGAGGTACTTAAGAAAGTGACTCAAATTGGACTTCCAGTTTGATAAATATTTGTTTTTGGATACATAACAGAAAATATACACTTGGATTAAAAATGTTAATATGCAGGAACTACCTAATTAATTACATAATCACCAATAAGTGATTGTTAACTCTGTCTCCACAGTTAATGATGTTTTTAGTATTCATCTTGCACATGGAGCAGTACAGGATTGGATACAGCATAATATTTTAATGTCTTTATCATCTGCAGTGAATAGTATTTCCTACATAGAAATTTGGAACCTTCAAAAATGGGAACTTGAACTAGATAAGACACTAACTCTCAGAATACTGCAAAAGGAATAAAATTAAAATAAAAAAAAAATAAAATCAAGGCCATTGAAAATGGATAAATTAGAAAATTATTCAGGATCCAAGAGTGGAATTGGGCAAAATTTTACTTAAATAGATTATAAATTGATTTTTTTTCTTGCTTTTAAATAAATTAAAATGTTTCTGTGTTCATTGTAAATTGATGGAAATACAAATAATCAGACAAAGCAAAACACACTATTGTGTTCTTCACCTGCTGCACAAATGAATGTAAAACCAGTTCAATTTGCAAATGTAAGAAGAGAAAATTGAAGGTAAACTGGCTGAGATGTACAGTTTCTATGGATTATGTTCTTCCATACATAGTGTAAGATACACTTATCTCAGTACTTTGTAATCATTAGTCTTGTGAAATGGAAGGAAGAAGATGGTTTCATTTTTCAGGCATTAATATCTCTTCCAGAGTCAGAACCTCTGTAACCTACAATATAGAAAGCAATATTTTATCTTATAGTCAATGGAGAGAAATCATAAAACTCAAGAAATATGACAAATAATATAAAGCAGTATTTGACTGCAAATATTGAAACCAATCCAGTCAATGAGTCAATGCTGAAATTGAAATACTTATTCATAATGAATGGAGAGAAGAATTGTTTAGAAACTGGTATCTATTTTCAGAAATAATAGCTAGAAAACTCATAATCAATACAGAAGCTTCTTCACAGTTTCCCAGTGGTCATATTCATTTCCATTGTTACAGTTTCGTCTTTCATTTAAAGACAGACCATACAAACTATCAAAATAATAACCACCTTTCATAGGGTAGAAAACTGTCGATCTGATTTCCATGGTGCTATGCTTTTTTAATTGGAGCTGAAATTACAAAGGAGCCTGGGAACATATGTTTCTAGTCAGTGATGAAACTGAGCCTTCATACTGGAAAAAACAAAACCCCACAAACAAACAAATAAACAAACAAAACCAGATATTTTCTGAATAAAAATATATATGTTTTTTATGAAAAACTTTTGAACACTGCTACAGCTTAAAAATAAAAATGTAAATTCTTTCACAGAGATTCAAACTGCTCATTTTGTTGCTGAGGACTTAGAGAAACATCTGTCAATATCCCAGTTTGATTCTTTACAAGTTCTAAATGTTTCAAGGTGTACAGCTGATCAAGAAGTATTTGTATACTGAGAAATGACAGCATTAATAACATAAATGAGTCTGAATGATTCATGTAGTTTAAACATGTTGCTGCTTACTTCATGAGGTACGGAAAGGTGTAAGTATTTCTTCTTACATCAGATTAGAATAACTTCATTCAAAATACAAATTTCATGCCTAGTGAAGACAGAAAATACAAGAACAATAAAACATTTCCTTTTCAATGTCAATATTCTGCAGTTATATACAATTTAAAACTATACTTCTCTTTATAACTTACAGGTAGCTTTTTTTTTTTTATACCTGTGTTCATGCCACTACAAAGATGTAAAAGGTTGTTAACATTCTAAGATTATTATTTAAACATTCTAAGATTATTATTTAAACTTTGTACTAGATAATTGATATTCAGGCGATAAAATGCGTAAAGCAATCAGCTACATTGATATACTTTAGGAAAAGATTTGAACATATGTCTTGGAACACTGGGTTAATTTAAGCAGCATGGTAACTGGGAATTTGATTCAGTTTCTCATGCGTAGGTTTGTGGTGCTTATACATCTGCTGCCATATTTTTCAGCTTTGTATGGGAGAGTCGCAAAACTGGGATGTTGCAAATGGTGTTGTTAGTCATCTTTGGGTAGCTGAACTGAGCCCTAACCATATAAAAATGAGACATCTGTGGACTGATTAGCTGCTGTACAAGGATATTCGGTGCTGTTTCAGATGTTTGAGTGCATCCTGCTCCATCATCTGCTGCCACTACAAAAGATCACAGGTCTATCATTGGTCCTGCAGGAAGGAGGTCTATCATCACTCTTGGAGGAAATGGCAGAGGAAAGGTAAGCAAAGGAGGGATTGCTTTGTGGCTAGGTGTTACTGTCTGGGTATGTCACACATTCACTCATTTCTTCCCCTGAAAACAGACTGCAAGTTTCAGGACTTCCAATCACTGTGATTCCTTATAAGAAACATCTTCCTGATTTCCATGGAAGTCCTAAATTCCTCTAAACTCAGAACTGGAGTTTGTTGAAATATTTTGCACTTAAAATACCCAGTGGGAAAATGGGAAGTTAACATTCTCTGGTAATTGTATGTTTGGATGGTATTTCTGAGTGCAAAAGAATCAAAGCAAACAATAAAAGAGCTTGTGTTGTAAAATCAAGAATTCTGAGTTCTGAATGTCCTCGTTTTGGCTGGGATAGGATTAATTTTCTTCATAGTAGCTGGCACAATGCTGTATTTTGGATTTAGGATGAGAATAATGTTGACATCACACTGATGTTTTAGTTGTGGCTGAGTAGTGCTTACACTGAGTCAAGGACTTTTTTGCTTCTCATGCTGCCCTGCCAGCAAGAAGGCTGGGGATGCACAAGATGCTGGCAGGGGACAGAATTAAAACAGCTGACCCAAACTGCCAATGGGATATCGCAAATGATCATGCTGAACCATCAAACTGGAAGGAGTGACTAGGGAAGGGGCTGTCACTACTTGTGGATGGGCTGGGCATTGGTCAGTGGTTGGTGACCAGTATCATTATGCATTACTTGCATTACTTGCTTTGTATATTCCATTATTATTAAATTTCCCTTCCTTTTCTTCTGTCCTATTATTCCTTTGTCTTAACCCGCACATTTTATTTTATTTTATTTTATTTTATTTTATTTTATTTTATTTTATTTTATTTTATTTTATTTTATTTTTCAAGTCTCCCCTGCTGTGTGGGAGGGTGAGTGCCTGTTCAGCTGCTTGGCAGGTTAAACCACAGCACTGAGTAATTTAGAATAAATTTGTTATTTTTGTATGTCCAACTATACTCGATCAAATCTGTCTGAATTTTGTTTCAACATTTTTATTTATGAATTTCTGGAGTGCTCCAGTTCATAAAAGCATATACAGATTTTCTGTGCATAAAGGAGAAAATGATTTCAAAATCTCCACAGAAAATAAAATCTAGCTTTTTAGAATATTCTGGAAATTATTCAATGTTCATACTCCAAGTATTCAATTTGTCTTGGAAACTTATTATGTGAAGCAAATTAATCATATTCTGGACATATATAAAGAACACTAGTACTAATTGTAATTAATTTTCAGAACATCTAAATAGGTCAGTGAAGATGACTTTTGACTCACACATTAAATTGTGCCTAAAATTGCTACTGAAGACCTTTATATCTGGATTCATACTGCCTTAAAAGATGCATGTTCTGTGTATAGCGTTCCAAAATGTGGCTTATGATATCTTTAGCTACTTTATTCTAAAAGGAAAGAGTGCTGGATAAAGGTGTGAAAAAGCTTCATTATTTCATTAATGTGAGGGCTGAAGCTGTGACCAAAGGATCAGGTAGGAGCTGCTGTTTAAATGGGATGAAAACCTCACTAAGGTGATCATCCCTAAAGCAGGTGTGTTCTGCAGCAGAGTTGGGGACTGCAATGTACAGGAGGGGTTCTTGAGCTGTGGAAGTCGCAGAGGAGTGCAAAGACTGGTCAAGAGCCAGTGGCTCTCACAAGAGCTCCCTGTGACTCTGGAATGGGAAAATGTCAAATACTCCTTCTGTCAAATGCCAAGTCTCTAGTGAGATATCTTAGAGAAATGTTATTAAAGTTCAGCACTGTAGAAAACAACTTTATTTCACTGATTTATTTATTTATTTATTTATTTATTTTGTGTGTGTATGTGGAGTAGAGGAGAAAGGCCCCTTGATATTTTAAAGGCCGTTTGGGCCACAGCAGAATTGCAACACTGTACCTTCTTTTTTTCCTCTACCCCTTTATTAGATTTCCCAACTGTCAGTAAACATTTATCATTGCTGTGTGCATTTTTCCTTTGTGTTTCAGCATGAAAAGAGAACGGCGCATTTGCAAATGTTTCCTTACAGTTTGCACATAAATATCTACAATAATGTAGATTTTTATTTCTTGAATTTTATAAAAAGGTATTGCAGCAACAAATGGTACTAATATTATTATATCAAAGGTGGAGCTGAGTAAGCAGAAAGATTGCCTTCAGTTTCTAATTTTGAGTAGCATTTCTTAATAACTCTGAATATAGCTCTGAAAAATGAGGTAAAGAAACCACTGAGTGAAATCTGCTCAAAATCATCTAAAGAACTTGGATAAATGTATCAGCTTTTAAGGCATCCATATCCTTTTGCAAGTTTCTCTTCTCCTTCATTAACTAGATTGGGGTTAGATATTCAGCTGTTATTGATCTGCTTTTTGGCCAGGGAATATTGAATAATTTCTGTAAGTAATATGTTAGATTTTTTTTTTTCCTTTTAACGAACCATACACATGCAGTCCTGTTTCTTAATGTCTTGTGTTTTCATTTGGGTAATTTCTAGGTACCATGAAAGTTAAACACCACATCTCCCACTTTGATTTGGGACTTTGTGTCTATTATGATAGAATCATAGAATCATCAAGGTTAGAAAAGACTTCCAAGATTATCTGGCTCAGCCGTCCTCCTACCACCACTGTCACCCACTAAACCATGTTCCTAAGTAACACGTCCAACCTTTTCTTAAATGCTCTCAGAGATGGTGTCTTCACCACCTCCCTGGGCAACCTGTTCCAATGTTCCAATTTCTTCTTTCTGAGAAATGTCTCATAATTTCCACCCTGAACCTCCCCTGGCACAACTTGAGGTCATTCCCTCTTGTCCTAAAATTATAAGCATGCTCACTTCATTATGTCTTTATGGTGTTCAAAGTTTATATGAAGGGTTGTGTGAAGATTAAGATTTTTTCTGATTTTTTTTTTTTAGTTTGACAGATGTTCCACTGCCAAGTTATTGTTCTCATAATCAATATCTTTATGACCACGAGTAAAATAATTGATCAAAATTTCATCTTTCTGTAGGAAAATAATAGGATTAACTTATTCTAACTTCAGACATCTGAAAGTTAGATATTTGCTCTATGTCTACCTAGACTTTTTTAAAGTAAGTGGAAATAGTCACCATTAAAGAATGAGTCATTTTATTATGTCACATATGCCTATTTTTGGATGGCATAAATAGCCATTTAAAGTGTTTATTCCTCTCTGCTGACTTAGGAGGAAGTTAAAAATATATGAGATAAACCTCAACCCCTAAATACTCCAACACATAAAATGATTCTCCTGTCCATATGTCTCAAAATGAAAAGTGAACTACAATTACTAAGATAAATATCACACTAAGAAGGATATCTTTTATTAACATGTAAAAGTAAACTGATTTTAATGGCACTATAATCCTAGGAAACAATGTTATTTGCGACAAAAGAATAAATAATTTATACTTCATATAAATGATTCTATATTTGTATTGACAGCTTTAGCAAATTTGTACTATTCCTAAATTATTTGCTTCTGTTCCATTACTAGTGAAATGGAAGAAAAATTTAGAGAATTGTATAAGTGGAATTGTGCACGAGATTTCAAGCAACAGCAGGAGCTAGCTTTCTGAGAACCAACAAAAAAGTATTTATTAAAAAAAACAAAATCTCTATCACAACCTTAAAAGACAAACAAACAAACAAAAACAACAACAAATGAACAAAGAAAAAATAAGTTATTTAACTGGAATGATTGAATGAATATGTATTGAAAAGTTCTCAAATGTAGTAATGAAAGAAAAAAAATAACTGTATTAATATACTGTAGAAAATAGTAGCCTTGATTTTGTTTTTAATGTCAGCTTATGGTGAAGTTTAGGGTCTATTTTGATGTCATAAAGTAAAAAAAAATGAAATGTATGATATTTGAAAATAGACATAAATCTGTTCTTGTGGAATTGAGGACTAAATGAGTTTTTGCCTACCAAAATCCATGAGGTGAGTATGACTGTAGAAAATTTGCAGAAATGATGTTAAGAATTAAGGACAGTAAATGACTTATTGGGGTGGTGAATTTTTAATGAAAATGAACATATGGGAAATTAACATGATATAATTGGATATATACATGTGGATTTGTTTATGTGTACATTCAATGTTATACACTGGTAAATGTATAATTTGTAAGGTACACTGGCAAACTGCCTTTGAAGACATTGGGGTCCATCAGTGCTGGTAAATTTTTAAGTACCACCTCCTAAGAAAACAGAAAAAGGAAATTCCAAAATGTTGGAAGTGAAGAAGGTGGAACAGAAGGTCAGCTTGACTGAGCAGGGATCTTCTAGAGCTTAGGCTGAAAAAGAAAGTGTATGGAGGCTGGAAACAAGGTTGGGCAACATGGGAGTACTATATTTTTATCCTCATTGTACCAGAGAACATTATTACAAGAAATATTGAATAAAATAGTTTAAAATAAATGACTAAGAATTCATATATTGCCATCTGCTTGCTCAGCTTGAAACACATTACTAATTAGCCTGGACAGTAATATACTTACCTTTTTACAGTGGCTAATTTATTTTCCATTAGTAATAAATGTTTAGGAAAATATTCCATAATATCTCCTAAAAGAGTTACATTTACTGAAGGTAAATGCAGTAAGATTGAAACAGATTCTGGATGGACAATGGATTTACAGTAGCAGAGCAATCAGAACTCTGACTAAGCTTAGTCCTAAAATTTCAATGCTCATAATAGCCATTTCAATGGATTCTCCTATACATTTCATATATAGGATCTCATGGCTGTTAATGAACGATCATTCTTTCCAATGCATTTTAATCACATATAAAAGAACAACTAATAAAGGTTACCAAAACCAGTGCTGTTGTGTTTTTATGTGAAATTTCAAGAGTGGTGATAGATAACTCCTTGTTAGATGCCATTGTATTTAGCTGGACATCTGAAAGCTGTAATCTCTGATTATAATTATAGAGACATAGAATGGTTTGGGTTGGAACGGACCTTAAAGACCATCTAATTCCAACCCCACTGCCATGGGCAGGGACACTTTCCACTAGACCAGGTTGCTCAAAGCTCCATTCAGCTTGTCCTTCACCACTTCCAGAGATGCAACTTTGCTGGACAATTTTTTTCAGTGTCTCTCCACCCTCAGGGTAAAGAATTTCTTACTAATACCAAATCTAAATCTACACTCTTTTAATTTAAAGCCATTACCCCTTGTCTTGTTATTATGCTCCTTGGTAAAGAGTCTCTCCACATCTTTTTTTTAGACTTCTTTTAAGTGCTGGAAGGCTGCTATAAGTTTTCTCCAGAGCCTTCTCTTCTCCAGGCTGAACAACCCCAACTCTTTAAGCCTGTCTTCATAGGAGAGGTGCTCCAGTCCTCTGATCATCCTCATGACCCTCCTCTGGACTCGCTCTAACAGGTCCATGTCATTCTTGTGCTGGGGACCCCAGAGCTGAATGCAGTAGTCCAGGTTGGGTCTCACAGGAGTAAAGGAGAGGGTGAGAATCACCTCCTTCAAATTGCAACACTTTTGATGCAGTCCAGGATACAGTTGGCTTTTTGGGTTGTAAGTGCACACTGATGTCCCTGTTGGGCTTCTCATAACTGACTCCCCCATGTCCTTATCCTTAGGATTGCTCTCAATTGATTCATTGTCCAGCCTGATCCATTCATGCTTGGGATTGTGCTGACCGAGGTGCAGCACCTAACATTTTCCCTCTCCCTCTCCCTCTCCCTCTCCCTCTCCCTCTCCCTCTCCCTCTCCCTCTCCCTCTCCCTCTCCCTCTCCCTCTCCCTCTCCCTCTCCCTCTCCCTCTCCCTCTCCCTCTCCCTCTCCCTCTCCCTCTCCTCTCTTTTACCTGAAGATTCTTCAAATTGGTTGAAATATACATTACAGTTGTATGATTAGAAAACATTTTATTTTTTTCCAAATGGAGAAATAGTGAAAACATGTCTCTTATCACATACACATAACCTGATGATAAAGAAAAGCATCAAATTCCTGCTGGCTGTTCACAACTGCAGTTACTCAAAGAGAGATTCTTGTTCTCAAAAGCTCAAAAACTCTATGGGTCAGAAATATTTGTTTGCTGTTTGGTGCTGCTTCTATTATCATATGCTTCTAAAATATAGATCCAATTTACCTTAGGCAAAGTTTATGGTTGGTTTGCGTCAAAAGAATAGCATGGGACAGTTGCAACCAGCTGAGAAATTTTATTCTCGCTATTATGTATTAGAGTTACTAAATTCTATTCCCAACTCTGGGATTAACATTCTGGGAGAAGTTTTGGAAAAACAGAGGAATAAATTTTCAAAAGTGGGCTTTTTCTACATACATTTTTTTTCTTCACATATGCAAAATCTTATGGGAAGATCTTACTTCCAGACCACTACAGCTCATCATCAAGCTGATGACTTTAAAAACTGTCTAGACGTGATCAAAGATATGTTCTGATCTGAATTAAGCACTTTTTAATTTCTGGAATTTTATTTTCTAACACTACACTGAGCTTTTTGGACTGAGAAGTTCACTGTAAAATATTGAGATTATTTTTAGGAACTAGTGTACTATTCCTAATAATTGAGTGGAAAAAAAAAACTATCAGAAAAAAAAAAAAAGGTGAATCTTCTGAATATGGAGGGAAGCCATATTAGAAAGTTTATTAGAGTTTAAAAATATGCTTTCCTTGTGTATATGCCTTTCTACATGCAAAAGAAACAGCAGTTTCTTTGTAATGTTAATTTTGGATATAACAGAAAGCTTATTTTTATATGTTATTGTAGCCATTTTCCAACTGAATTCAGAGGAATTTTTTTTTTTCCTTTGATATATGATATGGTATTATTTCAATATTTTAATCAATGTAGTTGACAAACATTTTAGAATGAGGCCATTTAGTGTTTCAATTTTTTCATGTCACATCATTTCAGCTTCAATAGTCATGTCTTTGAGAAGAAGAGCTTACTATTTTGCAATCTGTTATGACTGATATTGGTTATAAAAGACATTGTTTACCTACAGAGATGAAAGCAAATTTTACTGTAATTATTAGTGGACAGTAACTTTAAAGAAACATGTTACTCCTCTGATACTAGCTGTTCTAAAATACAGAGTTTTCATTGCTTTTCAGCCCTCCAGGAACAAACTGGTTGAATTTTACTGATACAACATGCAGTAACATTCTACTCATCAATCAAAAAGAGAACATTTCTATTTTACAGCCTTAGAAACATTTTCATATTTTTCCTATGGCTTTCTTGAAAAATATTTGTTATAAACTTTGACCCATAAAATTATGTTACTTTTCTTCGTACTTTTCCAATATTATTTGCAGATTATTTTGTTTTCCAATATTATTTTCAGTTTGAAAGAAAAACATATTCTTATAAATGTGAGTAGAAAAAGATGTAAGGAAAAAAAAAAGTCTTTCCACTTTGTACACACATGAAAAACAGGGATTTGGCCTCTAATGCAGACAATTTGCTTACTTGATATATACATTATATATATACACACACATATGCAAAAACGTAACTTAAAGAAAATGTTTTTGAAAAAATAACATTAAATTCAGTTTATGTTCAACTGTGACAGAAAACAACAACAGAGGACAAATTGTAGCAATGTTTAGTCCTTTAAGAAAATTCAGTCTTTTATAACTCAATATACTGCATGCACTACAAATGCTACAGTTGCTACACAAGTTTCCTTGCTCTGTAATGTAAGTCAGTTAGTTAGCCATAACTCACCTTACCAGTTGCATCTGTTTTAAGAATATTTGCTCATAATAGCAGAGCCCTGAATACGCTAATCTAAGGGTCTGTTTTCAGTACAGTCTCTATACAAGAGAGTATAGAGTCTCTCTATTAGACCCTCTCTAACAGAGGGGTCTAATAGAGGACCCAAAGGCCTTCGCAGGTCCCTGTCACAGGACAACAGGTTCTTTGGATATTGGAAGAAAAAATAGCAACAGACCATGGACTAAATTTGATGGATTTTATTATAACTGTACACACTGAGTACCTATATAATTAAGTCTGAGTGGAATGCAAGCAATTTAATCATAGGCAAAAGGAAAAGGGAAAAGCTACTTGCTGTGTAGACAAGGTACACTACCATTAAAGGTTAGTCATATGGTGAAGAGCTACAGTCAATAAAGTTGTTGAACTCTTGTATTCTCCTTCACAATGTCAGATGCCTCCATCACCACGCATCACCTGGATCAGCCAGAAAGAGGTACCCCAAACTACTCTTACAAGGCTATGACTTTTGGTTGTCTGATGTAAGACTCAGGTTGCTGGTCCATGAATAGCTGTACAATTTGTTATATGACTACTATCTGCTGAACAGTCTATCAGTCTATCCCTGAGGAGGACATTGTCTAGACATGTGTACTCATGACTGAGTGGGTCAACACAGCTGTGAATCACTTGCAAATAGTTCATTGATATTTTAGGGTCTAGCATGCAATAAATCACAAATTTCTTTGTATAAGTTGGCTATGCAAGCACAGTACATAAGCATTCTATTGTCTGATTGTCCTATGTCATACTTGATGAAAGGAGTATCTTGCCACAGTCCCCTCCAATGAAGATTTTTCTATGATTTTTTGCTATACTTTGATGAAGTTCAAGCAATAGCAATGCAGCAATACAGTAAACTGCTCTAGAGGCTCTATTCAAATTATTGGTAGAGTTTTCTATAAGGATACAGGTCACAACTGACAAAAAGTCATGTTTTTATGGTCATTTCTTCAAAATCAAAACCTCATTTATAAAATTCATTTATTTACTTGTTTCTTTGTTACCCCCTTGACTAGCTTTGACTAGATAGCATTTTAATTTTCAGGAGCTTTTTGTGTGGTGAAATATATTTACTTCTGAAAAGCCTGTGTCTCAATGGAAAATATGTATTTCTTTAAGGTAGGTCTGTATGATATGGAGCTTACATATTTCTGTGTTTATTTTATAGCCTCCAGAGAGTTTAATTCTGTGGAAGAGGATCCAAACTTTTTATTATTATTCAACCTGAACTCAAGTACTTCTTCACCATTTTCTTCCATCACTAGAACAACTTCACAAAATTTTCTAAATTGCTAAGTTTACCAGTCAATTACAGTGGATAAAAATTGGCTTCCAAAGTTTTTAAAGTTTGCCAATTTATCCTTAATTCAAAGAGTGTAAATACATTTAATTTATCTGAAAGCTATATCATGATCCAGTAAAGTACTTAAAGCTAGAGTCAGTAAGAATTGGGCATCTAAAGGAGAATTTAAGCAGAACTAAGTGAGTAAGGCTTGTAATCTAAAATAATAATAATAATAATAATGGAAAAAAAATCCTTCCTATCTGCTGCTGATTTGATATTAATGATGTCTAGGAGCACTGTGTTCTTATGCTCACACAAAGAAGTACTCAAATCTTAACATTTCTCGATCCCTTTTCCATCTGTGCCTTACTGGCACCAAAGAACTGCTTTGTTTTTTTTTCTTTGCAAGTCCTCATACATGACTGGAAGATGCAACCTAAATCAACTTACAGCATTGAGTATGTAGGTAGGTTGTAAGCTGGTCTGAGGAGAGACAAGATGTATTTGATGTTCCTTGTAGGTTTTAATGATCAACACAGTTCTTTAAGTATTGCAATCCTGCTGCTAGGTGCCTTATGTATAGGGGATGAGTACTCTCTGTTCCTCCTTGCATAGCTGTGCTGAAATTCCATGTCTGTTCCCAGGACTGGAACTTGCCCACTGACAGCTGAATTTAAACTTTACAAATACATTTTCAGAGCAATGTTTTGAAGACAGGTTGTTCCTCCCAGTTGGTACCCTGTTCACCAGAAAATATAAACTCAACACCAAGTTATTTTCCTCTGTTCCCTTCTTAAGTGGGAACTTCCAGGAAAAAAACTTGATATAACAGCTCAAGTTATGAGTGAAATGCAGATCACGTCTGCAAGGAGAAAACAAAGAAAGCCAAAGCTCAACTTGAATTGACACTTTCCACTGTGGTGTCATGGTATCAGATAGCAAAAAGGCTTTTTCTAGCATGTCAGCATCAAGAGGACGTCAAAGGGAAATAGTGGCTTACCTGGAGCACATGGTCATCTAATGAGTAAGGAAAAGGAAGAGGCAGAGGGTTTTGTCGGTGGTGTGTTTTTTGTTTGTTTGTTTGTTTTGTTTTGTTTTGTTTTTCTTCAATATATAATAGTAATAACAAATCTTGGGCTGCCAAGTCTTCAGAGTTGGAGGACCCAGACTGGGGGAGCAGTGACTATCTCTTTGTGGTCACTGGAATTATAAGAGAATAATTGTATCATCTCAATGTTCACAACTCCACGGAGCCTGATGGGATTCACCCCAGAATTCTGAATAAGTTAACAGACTTTACAGATGGAACCCTCTCAAGAATTTACCAGTTTGTGGAAGTCTGTGGAGTCACTGCTGGCTTGAAGATAGCAATTGTTATACAGACATAAAGGGCATGAAAGAAGACCCAGAAATGACAGACTGCTTAGTCTAATCTCACTGCCAGGAACAGTTGTGGTGATTATCTGGGGGGATATTGGAAGTCATTTAAAGAACAAAGCTATTGTCAGACATAATCATTGAAGTTTCAAGGGAAAATCCTGCCTTAACAAGTTGGTCTTCAATGGTAAGGTCACCAGTTTGGTGGATGAAAGGAAGAAGGTGGATTTAATCTTTCTGGATTTTAGTGAGGCCTTTGATTACCATCTCTCACAGTATCCTTCTGGACAAATTGTCCAGCTGGGAGATAAATAGATTCATTCTACGCTACGCTATGCTATGAACTGGCTCAATGGCAGAGGTCAAAGGGTTGTAGTGAATAGGCTGAATACTACATCTGGCTCTCAGAGAGTTGCTAGTAATGTTTGCCAGGGTTCAGTTCTAGGGCTAGTCCTGTTTGACATTTTGTCAATAATTTGGATACAAGAGTAGAATGCATCCTCAGTAAGTTTGCTGATGATACTGAGCTGGGAGGGGTTGTTGATTTCCTGGAGGAACAAGAAGCGTTGCTGAGGGAACTAGAAATACTGGCACATTGGGCAATCATCAACAGCATGAAATCTGACAAAGGAAAATGCACCTGGGCTAAAGTAACACCATATATCTACAGACTGGGAGACGAGTGCCTAGGAAGCACCTCAGAAAGGGATCTGTGGATTCTGGTTAAAAGTAGACTCAATGTGGGACGGAAGTGTGCCTTGGCAGCAGGGCAAACTGCATTTTGGGATGCATTAAACACAGCACAGCTAACTTGTCAAAACAGGTGATTCTCTTGCTATATTTAACACTGGTGTGGACTCATCCTGAATACTGTGTGCAGTTCCAGGCTCCACAATATATGAAAAGATTGTCAAGGTACTTGGAGGTGTCCAGAGGAGGGCAAGAAATCTGGCAAAAGGTTTGGGAGGCATGTCCTGTGAGGAGAGGCTGAGGACATGTGGATATGGTGGTTACAGCCTCATAGACAACTAAACTCCACAACAATGGCTCTCTCACTCCCCATCTTCATAGGGAGAAGGGAGGACAAAGTATCATGGAAAAAGAAAAGGCTTGTGATTTGAGATACAGATAATTTAACCAAAGGGGAAAGAAAAAATGATGAACAACTTAGATGATCTTTGAAGCCCCCTTCCAACCAATATACTGTCTACAATTCTGTTTAAAGGGTGATGCTCCCAACAGCTAATTCCTCTCAACTCCATTCTTCCCTGACTTTAGGAGAAATAACTAAATAAATGAGCATGAAAGATATGTGTAGGGTGCATTCTACCTACCTTTCTCTGTGTCTCATGAAAGTATTACACAGTGCAGCAGGCCATCCCCTTTCACCCTACCAAATGAAGCAGTATTCCTGCAAGTACAATTCCCTGATGATTCCTGTAGTTTTCTTTGAAGGAGATTGGATGGCAGAGGAAAGGTAAGCAAAGGAGGGATTGCTTTGTGGCTAGGTGTTACTGTCTGGGTATGTCACACATTCACTCATTTCTTCCCCTGAAAACAGACTGCAAGTTTCAGGACTTCCAATCACTGTGATTCCTTATAAGAAATATCTTCCTGATTTCCATGGAATTCCTAAATTCCTCTAAACTCAGAACTGGAGTTTGTTGAAATATTTTGCACTTAAAATACCCAGTGGGAAAATGGGAAGCTAACATTCTCTGGTAATTGTATGTTTGGATGATATTTCTGAGTTCAAAAGAATCAAAGCAAACAATAAAAGAGCTTGTGTTGTAAAATCAAGAATTCTGAGTTCTGAATGTCCTCGTTTTGGCTGGGATAGGATTAATTTTCTTCATAGTAGCTGGCACAATGCTGTATTTTGGATTTAGGATGAGAATAATGTTGACATCACACTGATGTTTTAGTTGTGGCTGAGTAGTGCTTACACTGAGTCAAGGACTTTTTTGCTTCTCATGCTGCCCTGCCAGCAAGAAGGCTGGGGATGCACAAGTTGCTGGCAGGGGACAGAATTAAAACAGCTGACCCAAACTGCCAATGGGATATCGCAAATGATCATGCTGAACCATCAAACTGGAAGGAGTGACTAGGGAAGGGGCTGTCACTACTTGTGGATGGGCTGGGCATTGGTCAGTGGTTGGTGACCAGTATCATTATGCATTACTTGCATTACTTGCTTTGTATATTCCATTATTATTAAGTTTCCCTTCCTTTTCTTCTGTCCTATGAAACTTCCTTTGCCTTACAGAATTTCCAGGTTGGAAGAGACCTCAAGATCATCGAGTCCAACCTCCGAGCTAACACTAACAAGTCCTCCACTAAACCATATCCCTAAGCTCTACATCTAAACGTCTCTTAAAGACCTCCAGGGATAGTGACTCCACCACTTCCCTGGGCAGTCTGTTCCAATGCCTAACAACCCTTTTGGTAAAGAAGTTCTTTCTAACATCCAACCTAAAACTCCCCTGGCGCAACTTAAGCCCATTCCCCCTCATCCTGTCACCAGGCACGTGGGAGAACAGACCAACCCCCACCTCACTACAGCCTCCTTTAAGGTATCTGTAGAGAGCAATAAGGTCACCCCTGAGCCTTCTTTTCTCCAGGCTGAAGAAGCCCAGCTCCCTCAGCCGCACCTCGTAGGACTTGTTCTCCAGGCCCCTCACCAACTTCTTTGCCCTTCTCTGGACTCGCTCGAGCACCTCCATGTCCTTCTTGTAGCAAGGGGCCCAAAACTGAACACAGTACTCGAGGTGCAGCCTCACCAGAGCCGAGTACTGGGGGACAATCACTTCCCTAGATGTTGCAGGAAGCACGGCCGAAAGCACGACAGACACCCAGTAGAGTCAGATCATGCTCCATTTTATTGCCCGAATAGCCTAACTTTTATAGAGAACTTAACAGGGGTGGACAGTGTTTCACACAAGGTTATTGGTCAAAAGCACTCAGACAAACAACTATAAGAAAACAACCCCACCTGCAAGAAAACAACCCCTTGTGTTTAGCAGTCACATAGACCTTGTCCTTGAAGCCAGCTACTGGTAACAATATTTTTCTGAATTCCTCAATTGGGCGATGTGGGAACACTGTCATGGGAACTTCTCATAGTTGCCCTGGTAGCTTGGTTTGCTCAGCTACAGCAAGCCATGGGATTTTTGCTGTTTCAAGAAATCCCTCAACAATTCCCCCTTCTTCTTTTGAGCAAACCAAGCCCGACACAGCAGTTTTACAAGTGACTCTTTGGCTATATTTACAACACACAACGATGATTACCACCACCATAAACCAAATTCTTAATCCCCTTGTGACTAAACCCAGCAACCATCTACACCTTGTTTCAAACAAGTCAGTGAACCATTGATTGAAAGGATTGATACCATACTGAATCTTTCTCATATGCTCTTTCAGGAAAGTAATGGATTTGTGAATTGACTCATTATGATCAGAAAGGTTTAAACAGTACATTCCCTTAAAGTCCTCACACCCATTCCTTTGGGCCAAAAGCAAGATGTCAATAGCAGCTTGATCCTGTAAAAGCAGATGTCGCAGACTATTTTGATCTGGCAATATCTCCTCAAGTATCTCTGTCGTGGCATAGGCTTGCCTCTCGGCCCAGCATTCCAATTTTTCTAAGTTGTTACATGCGGCCGCAGATGCCACTCCAGGCACTGAAATTGCTAATGCCGCTCTAGCTGCAACCCCACACAATTCAACATTATCATTGCAATCCGATGCAAGCAATGCCCATTTATGTCTGGTGATCTCACGCCACTGTAGCAAGCTAGGAGCAAATACAACGAGTTTATCTAAGTAACATGGACATCTGACAGCATTTGCAGGGATGCCTTGCCAGGCCCCATCCCCACAAATCAGAAGCACATCAGGAGGCAAGGCCAAAGCTGTACAATTGTTCCAAACACTGTAGTTGTTACCCCTTGTCTCCATGCTATAAACTCCTAAACCCTGCTTAGCAGCGTCATTGTAATCACAGGTGTTATTTGTGTTTTTGTACCGGTATGGCCCTTTCCCAGTTCCTGTAGCAGGATTCATCTGATAGCCACGGCTACGTTCACATTTGTAGCCACCTTTCAGGTTGATACAGATTTGACTACAGATACCAGGGTTTTGACATTCATCAATTCCACAGTTTCTCTTTTCTACAAAGTCAAACCCAGCTGGACAGTCACATTCATTTATGTTGCATTCCTTTAGGGGCTCATCACCCCAGTCCTTGCAGTCTCTCTGCTGGTTACACACTTTATTGATATCTATGCATTCTCCACTTCTGCACTTGAATTTGCCAGGTCCTGAGCACTGAATAACATCGTTACAGTTTGCTTCATCAGTGCCATCCAGACAGTCTCTCACACCACTGCACTGCCTTCTTCCGTGGACACAGTTCCCATCTTCACATCTGAACTGGTCTGGCCTGCAGGTCTGAGAAGGGCAGTTAATTTCATCACTTCCATCCTTGCAATCAGGATCTCTGTTACAGTCTTTTTCACCATTACATTTCCAGGACACCAGGATACACTGGGTTGACTGAGGACCACAGCTGATTTCATTTACCCGACATGTTCTCATATGACACAGATCAGCACTCTCATCAGACCCATTTTCACAGTCCGGATCCCCATCACACTGCCATCTGTTTGGCACACACTGACCACTGTTGCACACAAAGTCAGATTCAGCACACGTCTTCTTCACACAAGCACTCTCATCACTGCCATCTGAGCAGTCTTCACATTTTGCTCTAGCACTGTCGGCAGCAGTGCACAGGCAGGTGAGGGCAAGCAGCAGGCAGAATGCCCCACAGCGCGGCAGTGCCTGCCACCGCCCTGCACCTATGTCACTTATACTACTCCTATTACCCGTGCTGTTAGTGTCAGTGGCATCCTCCTGGTACCATTTCTGTCTTTGCCACCCCTTACTCTCCCCCTTTTCTTTTTGCCACAGACCATTCACCACAAACGGATAAGACACATGATTACTAGTTAGAAAAGAGAGTGTAACGTCTGCTATATGGCTGCAGGCAGTGCCAGCTGCAATCCTAGAAGCTGTTTGTGAACGAGCCTGCCGGTGGTCATTTGGCAGTGTAATCTGCGTCTCTGCACTCCTGCCCTGCAATAGAGCTAAATCGTCATTAATAGTCCGTAGAATGAGGCAACCCCACGGAATGTTATCCAGAAACCAAGTTATAACACCGATCTGGGGACGAATAGTCCTTTTTGCATTGCAAGATAAACCTATTATAAAAAGAATGCCAAAGAGAAGCAGCACAGCCGCCGCTGCCTCCATGGTTACGTCAGACAGGCTGCAGGGTCCTGATGTCCGCCCCTCTGCTCTGTGCCGACTCGCCACACGGTGAGAGTCGGCTGCCGTTGTCCACTGATGCCTCTGGTCTCCCGTAGCAACTCGATCTCGGATGTCCCGTATCACACCGTGATCACGTCAATGTCCCGCGGCCCTCCGCAATTCCACGTCCCGCCGCAACTCTATTTCCCGCGGCCCTCCGCAATTCCACGTCTCGCCGCAACTCTATTTCCCGCGGCCCTCCGCAATTCCACGTCTCGCCGCAACTCTATTTCCCGCGGCCCTCCGCAATTCCACGTCTCGCCGCAACTCTATTTCCCGCGGCCCTCCGCAATTCCACGTCCCGCCGCAACTCTATTTCCCGCGGCCCTCCGCAATTCCACGTCTCGCCGCAACTCTATTTCCCGCGGCCCTCCGCAATTCCACGTCCCGCCGCTACTCCGTTTACCCGCGGCCCTCCGCAATTCCACGTCCCGCCGCGAAACCCCGTTTCCCACCGTTTTCACGCGTCTCTCAGCGGGAGTACCGCGTCTCACCGTGAGGCCTGTGTACCGTGTTTCCGGGCCGGTGTCCGGTCTGCTCAAGCGCCGGTCGGATGGGCGCTCCGAAGTCCCGACGGCGCGGCGAGATCGCGGCGCCGCTGGTCCCGGCGCCGCCGGTCCCGGCGCCGCTGGTCTCCTGGTCTACCTGCGTTCGGATGTGCCGGCGCCGCTGGTGTCCCGCTGCGCTGCGATGTTTGCCCCGGCGCCGCTGCGATGTCCGTGCTCGGCTGCGATGTCTGCTCCGGTGCTGCGATGTCCTGCTCCGGTGCGATGTCTGTTCAGGTCCTGTTCAGGTCTCCCACTGCGATGTCCTGTTCAGGCCTTGTTCAGGTCTCAGCCTGTTCGGGCGCCATATGTTGCAGGAAGCACGGCCGAAAGCACGACAGACACCCAGTAGAGTCAGATCATGCTCCATTTTATTGCCCGAATAGCCTAACTTTTATAGAGAACTTAACAGGGGTGGACAGTGTTTCACACAAGGTTATTGGTCAAAAGCACTCAGACAAACAACTATAAGAAAACAACCCCACCTGCAAGAAAACAACCCCTTGTGTTTAGCAGTCACATAGACCTTGTCCTTGAAGCCAGCTACTGGTAACAATATTTTTCTGAATTCCTCAATTGGGCGATGTGGGAACACTGTCATGGGAACTTCTCATAGTTGCCCTGGTAGCTTGGTTTGCTCAGCTACAGCAAGCCATGGGATTTTTGCTGTTTCAAGAAATCCCTCAACACCTAGACCTGCTGGCCATATTGATTCTTATACAAGCCAGGATGCTGTTGGACTTCTTGGCCACCTGAGCACACTGCTGGCTCATATTCAGCCGACTATCAACCAATACTCCCAGGTCCTTCTCTGCCAGTCAGCTTTCCAACCACTCATCTCCCAGCCTGTAGCTCTGCTTGGGGTTATTGCACCCCAGGTGCAGGACCCGGCACTTGGCCTTGTTGAACTTCATACAGTTGACATCAGTCCATTGGTCCAGCCTATCCAGATCCTCCTGCAGAGCCTTCCTACCCTCAAGCAGATCAACACACGCACCTAACTTGGTGTCATCTGCAAACTTACTGAGGGTGCACTCCATGCCCTTGTCCAGATCATCGATGAAGATATTAAAGAGGACTATCCCCAGCACCAAGCCCTGGGGGACGCCACTAGTGACCGGCCTCCAACTGGATTTGACTCCATTTACCATGACTCTTTGGGCCCGGCTATCCAGCCAGTTTCTAACCCAACAAAGCATACGCTAGTCCAAGCTAAGAGCAGCCATTTTCTTGAGGAGAATGCTGTGGGAGACGGTGTCAAAAGCCTTGCTGAAGTCAAGGTAGACCACATCCACAGCCTTTCTGTCATCTGCCAAGCATGTCACTTTGTCATAGCAGGAGATCAGGTTCGTCAAGCAGGACCTGCCTTTCATAAACCCATGTAATTGCCACGTGATGACACTCAAGATAATCTGCTCCATGAGCTTCCCTGGCACTGAGGTCAAACTGACAAGCCTACGGTTCCCCGGGTCTGCCCTCCGGCCCTTCTTGTAGATGGGCATCACGTTTGCTAGCCGCCAGTCAACTGGGACCTCCCCCGATAGCCAGGACTGTTGATAAATGATGGTAAGTGGCTTGGCCATCTCTTCTGCCAGTTCTCTCAGTACCCTAGGGTGGATCCCATCCAGCCCCATTGACTTGCAGACATCCAAGTGCCATAGCACGTCACCAGTCATTTCCTCGTGGATAGTGAGGGCCACATTCTGCTCCCCATCCTTAGCCTGTAAATTTCAGTTTTTTTTTTTTATTTTTATTTTTGTTTTTATTTTTTTCCAAGTTTCTTGCTTACTGTCTCCCATCCCACTACATGGGGGTGGGGAGGGTGAGTGCCTGTCTGTGTGGTGTTCAGCTGCTTGGCAGGTTAAACCATAGCACTGAACAATTTAGAAAAAAAATGTCATTTTGGTATGTCCAACTGTATTTTGATCAAAACTGCCAACATTTTAAGCTCTGGAGGCTCCTCCCAACAGAATTACTCTTCTCTATTTTATAGCTCTCCATCAATAACTATTTCCTTCATTACATTCTGTAAATATGAATTGTACTTATTTATACATACATCGGTATAGGAAATGGACTGCACACATTGCTGTGCTACCTAAAGATAATCTAACTCCAACCCCCCCGCCATAGGCAGGTATGCCACCCACTAATCAGGTTGCTTAAGGCCCCATCCAGCCTGGTCTTGAACATCTCCAGGGATGGGGCATCCACAGCTCCTCTGGGCAACCTGTTCCAGTGCCACATTACTACTACAGTGAAGAATTTCCTCTTAATATCTAGTCTAAATCTATCTTCTTTTAGTTTGTCCTATTGTTATTTACCAAAGTGAATAGTCCTCCATCATTTTACCTCTTTAAGTACTGAAAGGCTGCAGTGAGGTCTTCCAAAAGCCTTCCCTTCTCCAGGCTGAACACTTCCAGGTCTCTCAGCCTTTCTTCATAAGAAACGTGCTCCAGCTCTCTGATCATCTTTGTAGCCCTCCTCTGGACTCATTCTAACAGATCCACACTTTCTTGTGCTGGGGGCTGCAAACCTAGGTGCAGTACTCCAGGTTGGTCCTCACAAGGGCAAAAGTTTGATGAAGAATGCAAGATCCTAATTTCCTGTTTTTTCTGCATTCTTCTCTGTTTATAGGTCTTGTGGCATACTGGAAATTAGCAGAATGGCTGTGTGCAGAACACCAGGATGAATATCACTTGCAGATACCTTTTCCCACCACCAACTACTCAGATAGTTTTTAATACAATTGTTGTGCACTCTTCGTTTTTAATACAATTGTTGTGTACTCTTCTCCAGAATGGTGTGACACTAAAATGAAAGACTTCATATAGATATTTGATCATCTGTTTTGGAGCATTTCTTTGTGGCATTACTTATAAAGTATGGATCAAGATAGTGACATTTAAAAATGAATCAAAAATATTTTGTTTAAGTGACTGACCTGAGATGCACACATCATAAGTTCCATTTACTTTTGAATTTTAACACTATTTTGATAGATTTCTCAATTGCGGATGGCTGCATTTTTCTGCCAAAACATACAGCCAAAACTACTAGACGCATTTGAGAAAGATGCATATACTGCTAGTATATCTTTAGAGTACAGGTACATAATACAATATTTGTATAAGAATATAACTATGTAGTGTTAGGTCCCATAGTAAATACTCTTTGAAAGCAAATTATAGAGCTTTAGAATTAATCAGAGGCCTTTATCCTCTGATGCAATGAACTCTCTTTTTCAGAGAAAATTGCATAGCTATCACACTGCACAGTTTAATCACAAATAAATATAAGTTCCTATATATAGCTAGATTATTTTCTGCCAAGGTTTCTTCTTTTCAAGATTTCACAACAAAGTACAAATCAAAATAGAGATTCAGGGTATTAATTATTACTCCTGACTCCCATAGTGCCAATTAATGTCATCACTTACCACCAAATAAAATAAGAGATTCTGAGAGAAGTCCTTGAAATTACTCAGAGCTCAGCAGCCATTTTTTGCTTCATATACTCCAAAGTAGTCTTCATTAGTGTTTAGGGAATGATTGCTATTGCTATCAGATTAACCTCAATGTAGTTTTAAAGAGAAAATAAATACAGCTAGCTGTTATCTCATATGAAGATATTCAAAGAGTGTATTTTGTTCTCCTGATATTTAATTAAAAGCAATATGCTTGTTCATGAAATGAAATCGATGTGGTACCATATAAGATGCAAGGTGGTCATGTAATATCCTTTAATATATTGCTTATGAGAAAAACATAACAATAAAAGAAATGTGCTATATATTCTTAGAATAATTTATTGCAGGCTGGGGCATAAAATGACAAGGAAGAAGCAAAGTCAAGAACCAGAACATCAGCTAATGAACATTGGGTACATGAGTTTGATGACAGCTATAAGGTTGAACAGTTAAAGATGAGCTTGAAATCAGCAAGGAACAAACACAGAAGAAGACACAGGAAATGAAATTGTGCCGTATGAAAACTGTAAATAGTAAACTGAGAGTTTTTCTCTATTTAAATGCACAGTACACAGAATGTTTACTTCTCTCTATAGCTATGTTTATCTTGTCACATTTATTACAGCAAACTAAATAATTAAACTTTCAGACATCGACAGTATAGAAACAGAGCTGGACCACTAACCTTTAAAACTGAAGGAAATTCTTATATGTGTGTGCTGTCTTATTTGCATGGGTGACAGGGGACAAGATGGAAGGTTATTTGCTTTGCTTGTTCTTCTTCCAAACCTAGTAAGTTCAGTGGGGTTTTCAAAGAGATTCCTTCATAACTTTTGAAAGAAGCAGCAATTTCCTAATGTGGCAGATATGAGAAGCACTTAGGTCTCTACAAAGCAGTGTATGCTTCTACATCCTGACTACGACATAGCCTAGATCACATTTGCAGCCCTTGATAGACATGTAGCAGATACTGAAGGCTCCAGAACAGGTTTTCTAGCCCTAGGAACATAGATAGTGGGATTTCCTGAATCATTGCAGATGCCAAAATGTATGTTTAAAGTGTAATTTTCACACCTGTCTGTGTACTGTACCACTGTACCAGTGCAATGGTGATTAGCTGTCTGTCCTCCTGTGCTCCTTGTTTGCAAGGTTGCTTCCAGTGTCAGCTCGCCATTAGACTTTTCACCCCATTATCCTATTACCTGTCTTAACAGAACTTTGGTCTATTACAGGCAGACATAAATCAGCAAAATTGTGATCAGTAGGTTTCTGCTCACTGGAATAATTAATGGAATAGAAAGATCTTACCCATATTCCTTGACTTGAATCTTTCTGTTATTCATTACTACTGAAAAATCTCTCTGATCTGTGCTCATTTTTTATTTATTTATTTTTTTTTTATTTTTTAATTCTACCACTTAAATACTATACCATCTCCTCACTAACTTACTTAATTTACCTGGAAAACACCTTCTACCTCCTCTTTCTTACAGCTGGGGCCTCCTACATATGAGCTTGATCTAACCATCTTGATATTTTTACTTTGCAAATCATTCCTTTCCATGGTGAAAATATGTGTTAACGTTTAAAGCTATATATATTTCATTCTTAGTAATTTTCTTCATCTGAGTTAGCAAAAAGAATCATGCAATAATTTTAGTATTTATAAGAACATTGCTTAATATTTATGTACTTGTTAGTCTGTTTTTAAATCAGAACATAAAGTCTTATTTTCTCCTAATGTTCCTGTGAATTGCCAAAGTTATTGTGCTTGTCAAATTGCTTTCATTCTTTACCAGAAAGCTTGTAAAATGATATGGAAGACTATTGTTTTTCTATACTCTTTACTTTGACTCTAGGTTGCATTTCAGTCAGAACAATTTAATATACTATTCTCATGACTAAATTTTTCCAAAGAATGTATTTCTATTATTTAATTTTTATTTGTTCTTATATCTCAATGCATATAATCTGTATTGATATATAATATATATCTCTATATATGTCATTATTTTCAGCAAAGGAATAATGTAAGGAAATGTAAAATACAAGATAAAATATAAGATAAAATGCCATTCTTCCTCTATTGTCCTATAACTTCAGTTTCTCCTTCAAAGAAAGACAAAAAATGTTTTAGCCTTATAATTGGATAAATATACAAGAGCAGGTATTTTTAATTCAAAAAGAATATAATGAATTTAATTAATTTAAACAAAAACACATATTAAAAAACAATTATTTAATGATAAGATATATTTTAAAAACAGCTTGATTCATTCTTATTCTAATATTCTTATTCAGAGGAAACAAACCATATATAGTAATAAAAAAAGAAAAGGAAAAACATGTTAAACCATAAATCTATAGCTGAATTTTCTGAATTTCTAGGACTTTCATGGGATCCTAGTACTGTACTATTAACTACAGGCATTTATCAATCTTAAAATGAAACAGTTTGAAAAAACACTTCCAGAAAGAGGAATCTCTCGTGTGTACACTTAGCTGGGTCTGACAGGTTTGTTTTGGACTAACGGAAATGCTTGAGCATTTCCCAGACATCTATACGCATAGGGATTTTCCATAAGTGAATTTTTACTTTCTTTGATAGAAGGTATTCAGCTATCCTCAAGGGCTTGAAGGTATTTACTACTCTTCCAGAGCAGAAAATAGTTACTGAAGCTGGGTCTTTGGTCTTAATAAGATTTTTCCAAAATAAAGCTTTTTTTTTTTTTTTTTTTTTTTTTTTTCTTTTTTTAAATGCATATTTTGGATGTATAATTGGATTTTAATGTACACTTTTATTTCCCATTACATCTTTATTGTTTTAGTAATATTTCAACATTCCACATTTTACTATATATTTTTATTTATATGTTATTTTTATAATTATAAAATGATTTTATTAGGTGGACTTTTAGAGCTGACTGCATCTAGGAGTAGGGTGGTTTGTTTTTTGTTTGTTTGTTTGTTTTAATATCCTTAAAAATCCCTTTAATCAGTGTTAAGCAGCAACTTCTCTCACATTTTGGAATAGAATCATAACCATTATTTATATTGTATTACAGTAATAAATAAATAAATAAATAACCTATTAATAACAATTTTTCACTGTTCTATCTTTAATCCTTTTCTATACATACAGTAAAGGGTAGTTGCAGGTGATATGCCATGAAATACTTTACAAAAATCTAGAAATAAAAGTAATGATACTCTAAATCAAAATATTTCAGGAACATTTTTTAGGGTTCAGTGGGAAATTTGGAAGTTGAAAATAAAATCTGAAGTTGAGCTTTTTTACACTGAGAATCCAGGATATATCCACTCCAGTAGATAAAGGCTCATCTATGTATCTTAAGTAACTAGAAATCATACTCTGCCTTCTTTTGTGTTTCCATTTAATAAGGGAAATGATAGAAAACTACCAGAAGATATTCTTTGTCTGTGCCATGAACCATAAATACTGTCATAAACTTTGGTGAATGGCAAATTTGCTGATGATTTAAATGCAGCTCACACTATGAGTAGGAGGGCTCAATTCCTCCCACCTCAGAAAACAGTTGAGACCCATTACGCTTCCCTAACCTCCTCCTGGTTCAGTGGGGGCTGATGTGTGTCCAGGGGTCTTCATAGTTCATAGGACTAAATTTGGCTTTTTCTTTTCTATCTTTGTATTAATAAAGATAATAAGGACTAGATAGCAGAATTAGATAGTCTTTTCAAGGGGGCAGTGACACCTCTGTTTTTCTCCTATACTGTAGAAATGGAGAAAAGCAGAAGGGAAGAACATTGATGAAGAAAGTCTGGTCCTCCTGTGAGATTTGGTTCAGTACTGCTTCAGTGCCAAAGCTCATCAGAAATTCATCTTCTAAACATTTTCCACCAAAGAACAAGAGTTAGCAGATTTGTAATTATGCTTCATTGCATTTTTTTTTTTTAATATAAGTGCAATAAAACCCTGTTGTAGAGCTTGCAAGCAACTTTACCTATCTATTTTCAACCTTGTTTGCAGGTATGGTCTGCACCACTGGCTTCTTGGTGTTCTAAGACATCTGTCTAGGGCCTAGAGAATACCATCAAAGTGCTAACCTGGCCATTTATTGTGGTTTAACCCCACCAGGCAGCTAAGTGCCTCACAGCTGCTCTCGCTCTCCCTGGGTGGGATGGGGGAGAGAATCAGAAAGGTAAAAGTGCAAGGGCTCATGTGTTGAGATAAAACAGGTAAAGCAAAAGCTGTACATGTAAGCAAAACAAAATGAGGAATTAATTCACTCCTTCCTATCAGCAGGCAGGTGTTCAGCCACTTCCAGGAAAGCAGGGCTCATCACACATAACAGTTCCTTGGGAAGACAAATGCTATCAGTCCAGATGTCCTTCCTCCTTCTTTACCCCAGCTTTTATTGCTGATCATGACATCATATGGTATGGAATATATCCTTCAGTTTGGGTCAGCTGTTCTGGCTGTGTCCCCTCCCAGCTTCTGGTACATCTCAGTGTCCTTGCTGGCAGGGTACCACAAGAAGCAGAAAAGTCATTAGCTCTGTTTAAGTACTGCTCTTCAACAACTAAAAACATTGGTGTGGTATCACTGTTTCCATCAAAAATCCAAAAGAGGGTTGTGTAAGCTTATGTGAAGAAAATTAACTCTATCCCTGCCAAAACCACGACACTATTCTGTGATGTTTTTATGTCTGTTCTAATTAAATAAACAGTGACAACACATTGGTTCAAGTGCTGCCTGCCAACTCTCCATATTTTGAACTGGACTCCTTGATTCAGGGTGGGCATGTAAAATGAATATTCTCCCACACGGTGCCTAAGCCTGGGTCAGGGATAGGGATAACAGGGTCCACCCAGTATGGAGTGCTTTGTTTACAGAATCTGAACTAGCTTGATTTTTGATCACATTTCTAATTACAGGTGTGGCATATCTTTAGAATGCAAAAGAGTAAACTCAGTGTAAAATTATTAAATAGAATTATTTTTAAATTTTGCTTGAAAAGCGCTAAGCATCTAAAGATAATATACACCCTAACAGCCTCAGTAAGAACTGTAAATTCAAGAACAAGTAAATTCAAGAGATCTAGCCTTGGCTTTGATACAAATTCCCTCTGGTGTTGCTAATTCACTCAATTCACCTGTCTTGCTTTTGCTATGATGAAAACTCCTGCAAGATCCTGAGAAGGGGATTTAGCATTAGAGGTATTTATGAAAGCCAATTTGCTAAAACTTTTACTTTCCCAGGGGATTTACAAACGTCTTTGCTACAACTATTAAAAATGACATTTGCATGTGCCCTCTAATATTTGCACTTATTTTCCATATTTTGTATATAGTATGACATAACTACTAGAACTATAATGTTCAAGTAAATTAATGAATACTGAAGCATATAAATTTAATCAATCATTAGAAAACATTATTATGTATCAGTGATGTATAATTACAGGGTCAATAGTTAAAGAAGTCTAACACAAATGCCTTTTGTTTTAGAACTAGAGTGTTCAAGGAAATTAATGAAAACAGAAGTGCATAAATCTAAGCAGTCATTTAAAGAAATACAACACTTTATTATATAACAATGATGTATATTTACATGGGTTAATAGTTTAAGACACCTAACACAAACACTTTTTTTTTTTTTTTTTTTTTTTTTTTTTTTTTTAGGTTTTATGATGCAGACAGGAAAGTCTTCTAAATCATCAGAAGCAAAAATTCCTGGATATACACTGACCTTTTTAGAGGCAGAGAGAAGGAACTCTCCACAGTTAAAGTATATAAGTCACAGATAAACTCCTGCAGGTACTATAGATAACTCTGTAAAATAAACTTCATATAATTAGTATTTCTACAGTTTCATTTTCATTTTAGTGTCTCATCTGGTATTTTTCTCTGTTTCATCACAGAAAAATCACATTCCATGTTTGTCTATACAACTTAGAGTGATTAAACAGCTCTTCAGTTTACTGAAGCACGGTAGAATCATACAATATCCTGAGTTGGAAGGGACCCACAAAGATTAAGTCTATTGGCTTTATAACTGTGAGCTATTTTATTATTTCTTCTTCAATTTGTCTTATTGATTGAGTTAGCTTTGAAAGCAAATGTTATCTGCAACACATGGTGAATCTTACTAAAAGATGCTTAACATTTTTGTAGGCTGAAAAAAATGTGTTGATTTTAGTAATTACTTATAGGGAAGTTCTACTTTTGGCCATCCTGTTGCCTTCCTCTGTACCTTTTCCGAGATGTATTTATTTATTTATAAATAAGAAGAGAAATAAACACAGTATTCATGTTCCAGGAACAATGTGTGTTCTACAATGCCACAACATTGTTTTCTGATTAGTTCTCCATTCCTTTTGTAATAAATCCTAATAGTCAATTTACATGTTTGGCTGCTTCTGAACATTAAGATGATTACTCTGTTTTCATAGAATAACTTATTATAACTCTTTCCCTTTGTAGCAGAAGCTAGTTCAAAGTCCTTCACTGTGCTTACAAAGTTAAAATTGCTGTTCTCCTTATTTTTTTTTCCCCATGAGTATCAGCAACAATAATACTGTTCAGCCTGTGAATCTAATCACCATAAAATATCATTAAGTCTAATTGAACATTTATATAGATAATCACAAAGCTTACTCTGTTATATTGGAAAGGGAAATAGATAAACTCTAATACTTTTGGATGGAGTTCTTTTTAATAAAGCAATTAATTTTTGTAGATTTTTTTTTTTCTTTTGGCATTTCAATTTGTTAGGATTAATACCCCAAGAGTTTCTAAACCTGTAAAACAGATAAGAAACATTGGAATTTGTAACTCTGACAGCATGTTGTGATGCAGCTATACGCAGTTACGTTGTCCAGCATTTATTTGAATGACTGGAATAAAAAACAAACAAGCAAACAAAAAAGCAGACAGAATTTGAAGCCATCCAGTAAGGAAATGTTCAGTTAAAATGTTTCATGATATTCAGATTGATTTAATAAAAAATGAAGTATTTCATTAAATATTTATATTTTGACTGATTGCTATATATTTTTAAATACATTTTATTTGTAAAATTTATGAAGTGTTTGCTGTATCTAAATTATTCAGCAGATATATATACCATGAAGAATTTGCTGTTTTCTATAATGTGACCAGTATGGCCAAATCAGGAATGGGACACTGAACAAGAAAATGTTATATAAATGTTAATGGTGCAAGTAACACCATGGTTAAGTCCGTTGTCTTTACAAAAATGGGGAAGGTATGGAGAATTTTGCAACATGTTTTGAAGATAAGACATATTTTACTTTAATGTTCTCTCTTCTCTGTTTTCACATTTGAGTACCTCTGACTGAAGACAGTTAATAAAATGTTGTCATAAAATGCCATAAAGATTTCTATTATCTTATAATTTTAAGCTTGCTTATTAAGAACAATATGAAATACTACCTCAAATTATTATTATTATTATATTTAAATAGTATTAATTGCTATCAGTGATCTAAACATACAACATATGGAACACTGGAACAAATGCAGAAAATATATTTGATATACATTTGATGTTGTAAGTAAGATGTTCTGATCTTTGAGTATATGATTTGAGAGAGAGATAAAAATAAGATGCAAGCTATTTTAAGGTAGGAAAGTCTTGGAGTGCAGAAAGGGAATGAATCTCTTTTCAGTATATTTGCAACAGTGAATGATTTCAAAGAATTTGCAGTGAAGTACATGGGTTTAAAATGAAGTTAAGTGTCTCTAAACATAATACAAAGTTCACACATAAAAATAAATGTAAAAAAAAAAAAAAGGCATAATAATCAGATATTCCTTTAAATAAGTTAATTGTCTTTCTCATCTTTTTGACAAAGTATTTTCTTGATCATTCTTTCAGGGACTGATTTAAAAACAAAAATGAAAGCCACAAAATACACAAAAATCTATTTCTTGATCTGCCAGAACAGATGTTTTTTTATTTTTTTTTTTAATGTGTAATAAATGGCACGCTCTGTCCTATAAATCCTTAGTAGAATGACAAGCCTGTGACAGATATCTATCTTACTTTGGTTTAGCACAAGTATAATAAATTATTAAATTAAATAATTCTGCTTCCTTTTAGTAGAGGAAAACATCAGTAGTTATGCCTGCACCTGTCTCTAAGCCTAATAATGTGATCTCAGCAGTTTAATTTCTTTTGAGTCAGTTGTCTGTGGCAGTCTGCTTAATAACTGCCTCTGGCTGGGGGGGGATATTTTAGTCCCACAGCCTAGTTGAGTTTCTGGGAAATTTCTGTGTAGCGGTAGCAAACTGGCTCCTTAAGTTCTTATATATTTCATGGACTCCTTGATAAAACTGTGTGCTCAGAAAACCTATAGTCTCTTTGTCACTATCTATGCCAATCTAAGTTTACTAACTTAACATGAACACAGACAATAAAAACAAAAGAAAGAAAAATCTGTTCTCCAGAACAGTCAGTCATATAAGGCATCAAAACCTTTCTCTTTGCACACCTCTTCTCAAAGTCCAGAAAAAAAGGACCGTGGTGTTTCTTGAAATCCTCACTGACTCACTCATATTTCCTGTTCTCTTAAAATCTCTAACTCGTTTTCTTGTCTTGCTTTGTTAACAGGCAAGTAACAGATAACAACAGATAAATAACAAATTTAAATGTCCATCAGGAGAACAGCTGAAATCACTCCAAAATAATGATACTGTATCCAAAACAAAAACAAAACAAAACAAAAAAGCAATATCCTTCACTAACAAAGTTTCACTTTAAGGGTTGGTTCCAATTTTAGATACTGAACTGACCCTTGAATCATTCCCTCTTTTGTGTAGAAAAAAGAAGCATTCAGTACATTGGAAGCTTTTCAAATGGAATTGATTTATTTTTATTTTATTTTTTTTAAATACAGATATTTTGCCTGGATCTATATATAATAAATCTATGTATATAATAAATGTCCAAACTTTCTCTCCCATTTAATAAACTATTGAAACATCATGAACATTTCTCTTGACTTATTTGTAGGATACAGATAGATAGGAATGGGAAACAAGTATAGCACTTTAAATCAGTCATTTTAGAAATAGGGAAAAAGAAAATACCATGTCTTCAAGCATGCTGTTATCTTACAAAGATAAGAAAAGCAGTAGTAAACCTGCTCTTCATTTCATATATGCATTGCAGACCTTAAAGCAATTAGGAAGAGCTAGAGGAGATAATTGATATTTTATGTAGCTTTAAATAGTCACTATGCATAGAGAGAAGAATTTTTGGCTATTTCTTTGCAGCAATCCTACACATTATTTTGCTTAATAGAAGAAAAGTTCTAAATACAAAGTTCTGTCAACTAAAAACAATAGATTTTCTTCAAATAGACTGTATTTACCTATGTCACTGATAATACACATGGCACACTGTGATTGTAAGACCCACGCTATGGGACTAGATTCTTACTATATGATTTTGAAGCATCGATGACATTTTTTAGGGATCCTGTGAGACACTGGCTATGATAAAAATACATACTTTAAAAAGAATACACATTGAATAAACGTGTATTTTTTTAAAAGCTGAACCAAAGTTTATATGAAACAGACACATTTAACAAATTTGATTGCAAAGTCACAGCCTATCTGTAGAGTAAAATGAAACATCACAAGAGGTCCAAATAGGAATATCCAGTCTGATGAGAATATATGAGATGTAATGTGTACAGTCCCACTAAATGAGGTAAGTCATTATTCTATCATAGAATCATAAAATCATAGAATATCCTGAGTTGGAAGGGACCCACAAAGATCATCAAGTCCAACTCCTGGCACCACACATATCCACCCAGAAATTCATATCAATTCATATCATATCAGCCCAAACACTTTTTAAACCCCGACAGGCTTGGTTCTGTGACTACATCCCTGGGGAGCCTGTTCCAGTGTGTGACAACCCTCTTAGTGAAGAACTTTTTCCTGATCTCCAGCCTGAACCTCCCCTGTGGCAGCTTGACACCATTCCCACAGGTCCTATTGCTGGTCACTAAAGAGAATAGATCAGCACCTGCCCCTCCACTCCCCCTTGTGAGGAAGCTGTAGACCGTGATGAGGTCACCCCTCAGCCTTCTCTTTTCCAGGCTGAACAGGCCAAGTGACTTCAGCTGCTCCTCAGACATCTTACTCTTATAGGCCCTTTACCACCTTCATCTCCCTCCTCTGGACACTCTCCAACAGTTTCACATCCTTTGTGTACTGTGGTGCCCAGAACTGTACACCATACATGAGGTGAGGCCGCACCAGTGCAGACTAGAGCAGTACAACCACTTTCCTTGATCGACTACCAATGCCATGCTTGATGCACCACAGGATACAGTTGGCCCTCCTGGTCACCAGAGCACACTGCTGGCTCATATTCAGCTTGTTATTAACCACAAACCCCAGATCCCTCTCTGCAGGGCTGCTCTCTAGTGTCTCATCACCCAGTCTGTACATATAGCCAGGGTTGCCCCATCCCAGGTGCACTTGCTCTTGTTAAACTTCATGAGGTCGGTGATTGCCCATCTCTCCAATCTGTCCAGACCCCTCTGCAAGGCCTTTCCACCCTCAGCAGAGTCAACAACTCCTCCCAGCTTAGTATCATCAGCAAATTTGCTCAAAAAACCTTCTAGTCCTAAATCCTAATTGTTTATAAAAAAATTGAGGAGGACTGGCCCTAAAATGGAGTCCTAGAGGACCCCACTAGTGACCATCCACCAGCCTGATGTGGCTCCATTTACCACAAACTTTTGAGCCCTGCCTGTCAGCCAATTGCTCAACCATCGTATGATGGTTTTGTTTAGCTGTATGCTGGATAATTTGTCCAGTACAATCCTATGTGAAACTGTGTCAAAAGCTTTACTGAAATCCAAAAGATTACATCAGCTGGTTTCCCTTGATTGACTAGATGGGTGATCTTATCATAAAAGGAAATCAAGTTAGTAAAACAGGACCTACCCCTAATGAATCATCTTGGCTGGGACCAATGACTGCATTGTCCCCCATATGAGCTTCAGTAACTTCAAGGATAATCTTCTCCATAATTTTACCAGGCACTGATGGGAGACTGACAGGCCTGTAGTTGTTGGTGTCTTCTTTCTTTCCCTCCTTGAAAATTGGTACAATATTTGCCAGCTTCCAGTCTACTGGGACCTTTCCAGATTCCCAAGACTGATGAAAAATAATTGAGAAAGGTCTCATGATGATGTCAGCCAGCTCTTTAAGCACCCTGGGAGGAATCCCATCCGGACCCATGGACTTGTATGGATCCAGGTGGAGCAGCAAATGCTGCACACGTTCAGGGTTGGTTGGAAGTTTATTATTCCCCCCAGTATGGTCCTCCAGCTCAGGGCACCCAGGTCCTGAAGCCCATCGTCACTGTTGAAGGCAAAGGTGAAGATGGCATTAAATGTCTCTGCTTTGCCTATGTCCTTGTCTGTGAGGTGACCTTCCCCATCAAGTAGTGGACGTGTTTTCTTTGGTCCTCCTTTTTCTGTTCACATATTTAAAAACAAAACAAAACAAAACAAAACCAAAAACAAACAAACAAACAAACAAACAAACAAAAAAACCTTTTTACTGTCTCCCACACACCTGACTAGCTTCAGCTCTAATTGTAATTGGGCTTTGGCCGCATGAATTTTCTCCCTGCATAGTCAAATGGTGTCCCTGTATTCTTTCCACATTGCCTGACCCTGCTTCCAGCAGCCATATGCTTTCTTTTTCTGCCTAAGCTCCAACAGAAGTTCCAAGATGATTTACTTATATGAAATTCTAACTGAAAAAAAAAAAAGGTCTTAATTTGTTATGTATCAAGAACAATTGGCAATATAAAAGCAACTGAAACATTATTTTCCATTCTGTTAATAGCAATATCATTAAATTGTAAATGACAATTCAACATTACAGTTATAGGACTACCTGAAACAGAAAGTAAGTCATTAATGTCTTGTTTTATTATTATTATTATTATTATTATTATTATTGTTATTGTTATTGTTATTGTTATTATTTAATAATTTATAATTATAATTATTATTATTATTGTTATTATTATTATTGGATTAAAATATTTTATATATAGTTATATCATAGTTAAATCATTTTTTATATAATTATATCACTAGCCATAGTGGATAAATCAAATATATTCTGTTATGTTTAATATCAGAATGAATCTAGGCAACATGCATTTCCTTTAATCTTGGTGAGCCATTAGGATAGCATATCAAAGCTTACGTGGCTTCAGGATCAGGAGCAAGCATGTGCAGAACAAAATGAAATTTCTAGAGGTCTTCCATTAGAGGAATTTAGGATATGTAAGGCTCCCTATGGAAGCTGTCATATTGCTTGTTTGCTTAACATTTTCCAAATATAAAGATTTTTAAATAGCATTTGCAAGAATATAACTTATTTAGTTATCCTATTATAGTAAATCTATTAAGTTTAAGTCATCTTTTAGTCAAGAATATTCAAATGGTCTTCAGAGGTTACCGTATCAGAGAATCACAGAATGGCTAAGTTTGTAAGGTACCTCTGGAGATCTAGTTACAGCCCCCTGCCAAACAAGGTCATCTACAGCACATTGTACAGGGTTGCATTCAGGAGGCTTTTGAGTGTCTCCAGAGAGAAATACCCCACAGCTTCTCTGGGAAACCTGTTTCAGTTGTCACCCTCAACAGTAAAGAAATATTTTCTCATATTAATCTGGAACTTCCTGTGTTTCAGTTTGTGCCTCCTGCCTTTTGACTTGTTGCTGGCCACAATTGTGGTGAGGACTGTGGTGAGGACCATGTTGAAGCAGGCTGTCCCTCTGCAGCCCATGAAGCAACACGGTGGAGCACATCTCCACACTGCAGCCCATGGAGGAACCCCTGGTGGAGGATGTGGATGTGGCCTGGAGGAGGCTGCGGCCCATTGAGAGCCCCCGCAGGAGCAGGTCCTGGGCTGGAGCTGCAGCCCGTGGAGAGAAGCCCATGCAGGAGCAGAGAATCTAGGGGGAGCTGCTCTCCATGAGGAACCCGTGCTGGAGCAGTTTGCTCCTGATGGATCCCTGTCGTACAGACCCATGTTGGAGCAGTTCTTGAACTTCTGCCTGTGGGAAACCCACACAGGATCAGTTTGTGAAGGACTGTATCCCATGGGAAGGACCCCACGTGGAGCAGGGGAAGAGAGCAACCAAGAAAGAGCAGTGAAGATGAAGTGCTATAGACTGACTACAACTCCCCATTGCCCCGTTCTCCTGGACCACTTGGGGAGAGGGGGTGGAAGAGGGTGGCTGGAGGGGAAGGTGTTTTTGGTTTATTTCCTTTGTTTCTCGCTTCTCTAGCCTGTTAATAATAGGCAATAAATTTTATTATCTCCCTACTCTGAATCTGTTTTGCTTGTCACCATAATTGTTGAGCTATTTCCCTGTCCTTATCTCAACCCTTAAGCCCTTTGCATTATATTTACTCCCCCTTTCCCTTTGAGGTGGGAGAGTGAGAAAGCAGCTGAGGTGGAGTTTGGCTGCCCACCCAAGTAAAACCACCAAACTTCTAGGGCCCTAACATATGGGATTCCTCCAAGTAGGTCCCTAAGGAGTCCAAAGATTGCTTTCCTGAAGTCCAGGTTTGCAATCGTCCTTATTGCCCTGCTTCCTTCTTGCAAGATCCTGAACTCTACTACCACTCACTATAGCCAAGGCTGCTCCAGCCTTCACATCAGCTGGTTCTTCTTTGTTTGTGAGTACAAGATCCAGCAACACATCTTTCCTCATTGGCTCCTCAACCACTTGTTTCAAAAAGTTATAACCATTGTTCTACAGGAACCTCCTAGATTGAGGAGAAGAAATGTCTCCTAATTTGTAACCTAAACCTCTGCTGGTGCAACTTGAGGCCATTCCCTCTAGTCCTATCACTGGTTATCTGTGAGAAGATGCCAGTAATGGTTCTTGATGCCCTTGACTTCCACACTTGCTGTGCAAAGTCATGATATCAATGACTGGAAAAAAAAATAAAAATGTTATTTTCAACAGTCCTCAAAGTATCAAATTTAGTCCAATTATACAGAGGTCACAATATTCTCTAAATCATTTTATCTGTGTCATCAATATAATGAAAAAAACGAGCAGCATAAACCTTTCCAAGTTATGTTAAAAGTATGTTAACTATTGTGAGGAATGTTTTAACAATTCCAATTCGTGTCCATAAATTTGTGTCCATAAAGAATAATTCTGTTTGAATCCTGTCTGCCTCTGGGCCCTGCACTGGCAATTTAATTCTTGAACCACAGATGCAGTGTGCCCCAGTCTCCCCCTCATTCCAGTCAATTTATCACGTCTTCAGAAAACACTCCTTAAATTTATGAACCTGTTTGCTTTTGTTATTCCGGACTTCTAGTTCTAACAGTTACAGCCTTTTTTCCTGTCTTCTTCGAGATTAACTTAACACTGCTATAGATGTGTCTGTGAATGGCTGGGGAAGAATGTTTTAATTACTCGTGAAGCATCAAATAAGAAAGCTGTTTGTGTTTGATGTCTGGGAGTTTCAGAACAACTGATAACAACTAGTGACTGTTATGAGGTACTATGTGGATCCTTGGTATCTGGCCAGGGGGGCCAAGAGATTAAGAGGAAGAAAAAAGAAGCTGAAGGACGGTTGGGAGACAAGACCTGTGGAGAGTGTACAGAGAGTGTTCCATAAACTTGGAATAGTGCCGAGTAAGTACAAAGGGTGAGAGGAAGACTACGAGCCTTCAGCATGAAAGACCCCTAGAGACCCCCAGAGGAGACTGATGCGCATGCTCCAGTAGGAGGAACTGGACCCCGGAAACTAATTATAATAATCTATTTTTTTAGAAGTAGTAATGAATATGTATTACTCTAGGTGCATAAAAATCAGCTGCTTGATGTAACTGGTGTGTGTCCTGGTGGAGCGGAGACTCCCGGTGCACCCAGCGCTGTTTGCTTACCTCTATTCCTTTATATTCTTTTAATAAATCCTATTTTTTTATTTAATCCTAATTTGAATCCTGAGCCATTTATAACAACTATGAAACAACATATAGTATGTTTAGTAAATGGGGCCAAAAGTGCCAATAAATGGGGCCAATAAATCAGCATTACAGATTTATTTGAAGTTGTTAAAATCCTGTAAAAGGTGTGTCTGTGTATTGCCTTGCACTTCTGTCTAATCAGGTCTTCCTAGTCCCCTGTAATCTAAAGGAATATATTATGATATCTTTATTTCCTTAGTTGTTCATAAAAATTTCCTAGAAATGCTACCAATATTGGTAACTATGGGTTAAAAAATCCATAAAAATCCATATGGAATTTTTACACAGAGAAATATGGAAGTTGATGCTTTTGTCTGAATAAGGTATTTGCAAAAGTAGAGAGTTCTGTAATGCAGCATTTGGCCCAGATTTGATAATTATTTGCCATGAAAAAGAACAGCTTACAGTGACAAGCCGGGAGCCTGTTTTATGTTTGGTGGAGCTCTGTTGCACACAAATTTACCTTATGAGTGGTTTTATTTCAAGTTGTGTCATCGCTAGAAATTGCTTTAAAGTACCTTGAAAATATCTAGTTCCTCTGCATACTCACCTTTTTATTTTTGTGCTTTTCTTACCTACTTGTCCCTTACTTCCTGGCTTTGAAATCAACACTGAAACTACAAAAGCATTATCAAGACTAACTTTAGCATACAACGCTTTCTATAAATCCTTTCTCATATTAATCCTCAAGGTTAATGATAGAAACATATCTACAATTGCAGATGGAAAAGATTCAAATGCCTTAGCCCAGCAAAAAGAACTTTATTCATGGACATTTCTCTGTTGCTTAGACCAGTCTCTTAACTAGAACAGACTACAAAAATAATGAGGTTAACATAATTTGAGATAGGAAACTAAATGTAAGAACTAACACTATTTATTGAATACTGGTAAAATATTGCAGCCAAAATGAAATAGTTATAGAAATGATGAAATAATCAAACTTTAAGGGTAAAAGAAATGAAAAAGAACTGACTCTGACTGAAACGTTCAGCCTTTCAGCCTTTAATTATTGTATTAAATGCCCATGGGCATGAAAAATATAATTGTCCTTCTGTGTACTGATTTGGAAGACTATGCATCTTTGTTTTTTTCCATTCAATTTGGCATCCAATTGCAAACTAGCTTGTAAATGTAGTGATAAAACTGCCTCAAAATACATAATCACTTCTGGAGCTAACAGGTGATGGCAAGTGTACTACTCAGTCATGCAGCAGGACTTTGCATGAGGATCAAGTACATAGAGTAGCCTTAGACAGTAGTTTCCAAATAGTAGTTTAAAAAATAATTGGAGAGTAATAATAATTAAGGGGGATGCCTGCCTTAAACTGTTTTTTGTTTTAGCTATGCCTATTACTCAATACCCTTATTAGTAGGTAGAATGCATAATTCAGTATTTGGAAATTTCTCTTATATAGAAATTCAGAAAATAAGGAATATTTCATACATGTATAAAATAATATTCTTTTAAGTGTATCCTCGAATATATCATAAAATACTTTGTAAGAAAACACCAGTATGACAACAAATGAATACTTTAATTATTGGATGTCAACAAACACAATATATTTCTGTTGAGGAGGAAAAAAAAAAAAAAAGAAAACCATGCTGTCTCCTGGATTTATTTATTTATTTATTTTTCCTTTTAAAAAATAAATCCAACTTCAACAGCTACTTGCACTTAGGCTCAGGATTCTTTGATAAAGTCTTCTTCTGCATTAAAGTGTTAGTTTTGCTTTACATGAATTAACTAACCTATTTCACGTCTTTCCAAAATGACAGATGATAATAATAGCTAAAAAGGCACATTTTAGGTACCAAAATTTATAGAAGGACTCAAAAGAGAAAAAGGTATATTAATAAAATATGTCTGCCCGTTTCTTTAATTTGCTGTGTTCACAAAGCTTTTACTCATTATAGGACAAACAGAAATGAATAGTATGTCACAAAATGAGTGAACATCTCTAATACTGTTCTTGGAGTAACAAAATATAAGTTAAATTAAATTGAGGTGTAATTTACGCCATCTACTCTAAAAATCATCAGCTAATGGAATCCAAAGCTCTTTTCAGTGCTACTATTTAAACAAACAGCACAAGGTACTATGGCATAGTGCATTCTGTATAAAAATAAAATAAAATAAAATAAAATAAAATAAAATAAAATAAAATAAAATAAAATAAAATAAAATAAAATAAAATAAAATAAAATAAAATAAAATAAAATAAAATAAAATAAAATAAAAAAGTTTTGTAGGTTTCACAAGGACACATATGGTGACAGGATAATGCTACGTGGTGAAATACCATTAAAAATGTCATATTAGTATGAATATCTAAATGAGTTAATTAAAAGCATTTGGAAGAGTTGTGTGGAGACAGCTGTAAAAATATAAATAGATCATTTAAAAATGGCAAAGAAAGGCAGAAAACATTTTTTCTAAAAAGTATACTGCTGTTATTATGGGCAGAAAATTATCCCTTTGCAGAAAGATAACAGGGCGTTTAGACATGACTGGAAAAAATCTTGCATTCTGAGATTCAGGCTTTCAAAACTTTCAATACTTTCAGGGTCTGGAACAGTACTTCAGGAGTATAATAGGCTACTGCTGATACTGAATATCAAAGAGGTATGGGGTGTGTGGTAGCACAGATCCCATTGATTTCATTATAGTTTTGTCACTGATCCCAGCAGAGAACTTCTAACTGGAGATGATTTGAAGCATAGAAATATGAGTTATATATAATTTTAAGATTATGTCCTTATTTAAGAAATCCATATTTGAATTACCATCCTTTAGAAATCTATTATCTAAATTCAGTGGGATGAACAGCTTTTCAGTATGTTACAATGTGTTTATTGCAACCCTGTTTCCCTGGAGGTTTGCATTTCATCTTTACTGGCAAAAAGCCATGGGTTTTGTTCAGTTCCACATAACCTCAGAAATTGGAGTTGCCAAGGTTTTGTCTGGACTTTTGCATGCAGAATAAACTACAAACTGGTATTACAGGTGCAGCAAAGAAGAGTACAAGCATGGCAGAGGTCTTGAGAGTACAGGCACATAATGATATCAGAAGGCACAGGTCTATAAATCCTGTAGTAGTGCTCAATTAGTTGCTACCTCTAGAGTACAACATCAACAGCTTATTTTATAAATAACAAAGAAAACAAAAAGTACAGGACATATATAAAATGTACCACATAAAGTAAATTTGATATAAAGTAGAATCAAAGCCAATGAAGTAATAGTGAATAAGGAGGTGGTGTTTAAAAAATATATGAAAATCTTCTAAACTAATCCAAGAGTAAGAAGGAAGATCCTAAATTTTCACAACAATATATTCCACCTGGAAAAAAATATAAAATGATGATTTGCCAATTTTATTTTATTTTATTTTATTTTATTTTATTTTATTTTATTTTATTTTATTTTATTTTATTTTATTATTTTATTTCATTTTATTTTTTACAGGAACAGGAATTTTGAACTTAACATCTGAGGAAAGTGGTAGATAGTAGGAAGCATGTGTATAGCAGTTTCAGCTATGTTATTAGCTGTAATAGATAATATTAGGATTAAAAATTTTAGTATTGTAATTGGACTACCAAGTCCTTGATTAGATTGCTAAAACTTAGACTGATATAAAAATAATTTACTGATTAAAAATCTTAATTCAGCGTATATGGTATGATTCTTCAGCACACATAATAACAAAGGATTCCTGTTATGTTTTGCAGGTGGGCTGAAAGGCAATCTGTCTCTTGGTTGGACAAAGTTTAGAAAGAAAAGCATCAGGCTTATGTGGCTAAAGATACACAAAGCATAGTTATATTCAGTTTTTGCTAACTTAATTTGCCTATACAGTTATGAAGATTAATATTTATATGATTCCTTTTACAAGAAATATATTTTACCCACAAAGCTGTTTATGTTACTTATCTTTGAAACAGTCTTTTGAATTCAAGCAATTTTATTACCATTCCACATATGGGGAGCAGAGATACCAGGAATACTTCTACTTACTATTTCATCAGAATGTCAAAGCTCTGTCCGAGCAAACATGTATGATTAGAATGCAGTATGATGTGAAAATACCAGCTAGTAACCCAGCCGTGATAGCATAGTACTATCTGTACCTATTCTAATGAATGTCATGCTCATGTGACTATAATCTTTCTAGTTACAGAGCTAGCTGGCTTTCTGCAAAGCTAGATACACCCTAGAAGTCTAACAGTCAGATTGCTAAAAGTACTTAAACATATAAAAATTCAGATAAATGCCTGAGAAGAGTTTTAAGAACAGCCCTCATACACACTTAGCTGAGAAGAGCTGAAGATCACAGAAAAGTCTGTTTTGTATAAAGACATGTATTTTGTATATATAAGCTTCTGTTCCTCAGTTTCTTAGTGCTTTAATAGCTGAACTGTCCTTTCCTGTTTACATGAAATCATGATCAGGGATATATATTTTCACATTAAATTAACCCCTCACAGTCAGATGACATGCATTTAAACTTTATTTTCAACAACAGCACTGAAACAATGCAGTGTTTGGAACAATGGTAGAAACGTTTGTAAGTGTGCATAGAAAAACAAAACAAAACAAAATAAAATAAGGAATCTGGCTTCCACTTTTCCTTCTTTTATTTCTCTTTTCAGTTACAAACACAAGCAGATAAATCTAAATGAAGACACAGAATAGAATGGATGATGAAGGAAAGACAAGCAGTTTTCAAGTAAAATCTCATATAGATTCAGATTTCATATAGGAACTCACTTCTATAATGACTTTATGTAAACCTTTGATATAATAATAATAATAATAATAATAATAATAATAATAATAATAATAATAATAATAATAATAATAATAATAATAATGTTTATTGTCATGGAGCAAAGTTTTGTGCGTTGCTTGCGCACACTTCTGTTAACATGAAATGGTAATTTTGCACAGAAAGGCTTTAGCCTTTACTGGCTTCCAACTTCATTTGAACTTGAAAACAGAGTCTGGCATGACAGTTACAGCACGGTCAAATGCCCTAAGTGGAAGAATTTATTTACTTTTTGAAGCTGAATATCAGCTTTTGTTCTTTATATTTATTTTGAGACCATTTAGGCAATAGATGCAATTCATAGGTGGTAGAATTAGAGAGATCTACAGAAGAAACTTCTAATGTATTCACTAGATCAGCTAATTGTAATGAGATCTTTACGCCACACATTAGGAAGAACGCCAGTGCAAATTGACTCATAGGAAACTATTTCAGAGTAGAGTCTGGTTTAGCATAATAATAAAGGGGTTTGTCATTCTCTGAAAAAAAAAAAAAAAAAGCTCTTATACTAATGTTAATAAAAGCTGAAAAGACAGATAAAACTGTCTTAGGGACTTAGAGTCTTTTGGTCTTAGGGACTCCTTTTTTTTTTTTTTTTTTTTGGGGGGGGGGGGGGGCAGAATGTAAAAGAGGAATTTCACTAATTTGGATTTATAATCTCAAAGCTGTGTCTTCTGGAAACCTTAATGGAAACTCTGTAGGATAAAGCGAAATACAGAACAGAAGACATGAAAAAGTCTTTAATTTACATAAGTGTTGTTTTCTACTTTGTACTGCTAAGGTAACTCAGAAGAAAAAAATAATAAGAATAATAAGAAAAAAATGAATTATTACAATTTGGAAACTGTTATAAATGAAGTCTCAACTCAATCTGAATTTAGTATTATTTATAAAAGAAATATTTATAAAAGGTATAAAAGGCAAGTAAACAGCGCTGGGTGCGCAGGGAATCTACACTCTACCAACACGCACACATGAACATCAAACAGTCTAAATATACAGAACATTGCTTTTACATACTAAACTCGAGTACACCTATACATATGTACGATTAGGAAAGGTAACAAACAATCCTTTAAGTTCCATGTTTTAGCAGTCTCTATTTTCCATTCCTTTGCTTGATTACAAACACCGGAGAATTCCAGGGCTAGTTGTGGGAACAATATGTCTCGCTTTAAGTTGTTAAGCAATTTGGTCTTCAGGCCTTATGTGTCCTCTTCTTCTTGGATTGAAGAAAAACATATCCATCTCCTCTTCAAGGCCAATAGGGCCTGGGTCAAAAGGCACGTCCAGGTCACCAGGGGACATAACAGCAAAAACCTTCAATGGCTGTAGCAGCAGAGGGGCCCATGGTAGTGGTCAGATCAGTAGTGGTCGGATCAGTAAAGGAGCCTGCAGCTCCCTCACTGTCTGGCAAACCACACGTTTCTGACTGTGGTCCCACATGGCTCTTTAAGACCTCAGAGATTGCTCGCCAGGTGCTGAGCAATCCTACCGCAACCTTGTCGTTTTTAGTTGCAGAGTCCCACACCTTGACCTCAGCTTGGTCCCATATTTCAGGATCATAAACTGTCTGATTGTTTGTAAGGAGAATAAGCTGTAAGGTTACCAGGACAATCTTTGTTTCTAAGGACATATGATTTCCCCATAATGTGCAGCTGCTCACCAGCAAGGGGCAGTTGTGTGCACAGGTCCGCTTCTCTCAGCTTGAGCTCAGCTTGAGCTTCTCTCAGCTTTCTGTATGAGCTTCTCTGAGTGGTTTGCTGAGTTTGGCCGAACCTGTCTTTGTGAGGCGATCAATGTGCCTGTTCCCATCCTCATCTCCGTTCTGGTAGCCTGTCCCTTTTCATTCCTTCTTTCTGCTTCTTTATTGATGACATAACTTCATTATATCATGTTTTTTTTTTTTTTTTTTTTTTTTTTTTTTTTTTTTTCCTTGAGCTCCACTCTTATACCCTCTCCCCACAGCAGTCCTTTCCAAAACAACTTTTCATTGGTCAAACAACTTTGCATATAACAACAGCAAACACCCAGAAACTTCCATGCCTGCATGGAGTCTCCTGAATCACCCTTCTATGTTCCCTCTAAACTCTTTTACATTCTTGATGGACTCATTGTTAAGAGTCAGATGTTATCATCAACCATGGGACTTGCTGATTCCCATGGCCACACTCCCAAATCTCCCCCTTCTTTATTAATATCAACCATTTTCTCGACATGAATTACCACTCCATATATAACAAAGCTGACATTCTGTGAAATTTATGTCACAGAAAACTGATCAAATGAGATCATCATTTGTTGAAAAAAAAAAGGAAGCTGTGGTTAACTAAGGTAACTCGATGCTTCTTGCTTCTGGTCTGAAGCAAATAATGTTACTTGTAAAATTCAATTCCGTTCCTATCTCCTTTTTGAACTTTTTCTCCACAGTAAGAGGTTTGATCAAAGAATGCCTGAAGGTGACAGTTAATGGTGATTTCTACCTCAGAATGAGAAGATCAAGGTAAAAAATAATACATACATACATATATATATTTTTTTCAAACAGAGGAGATGAATTTGGGCAACTAAATAGGCATCAGAGGAATTTCAGCAGTGGAAAATTTCCTAAAGTAAACAAGTTCTACTGTCTATTCTGCTTTTAGCATCACTCAAATCTAGCTTGTTTCTAACTTGTTCCAGTTTTCCTTTGAATACTTTTATAAAATAAATATTGAGTCAATTTAGAAAGGATGCAGTTTGTATTCAGTGTAAAAGAACTTCTAAATTGGATGTTACTTAGATCATATGGCAATTCAATATCACATCAATTTCATACACATGTTCCATAATAGGAGAGTAAAGATTAAACTTGTTTAGAATTCCGTTGAGTCTGTTAGCATTCCATTAGTGATAATAATGAAAAGAGATGAAAAGCTGTCAGAACAATAAATATGATCACGTGCATTTTGAAATACAGTTAAAATCGATGTTTATGATACTTGTATCTAAATACACGTGAGAAGAGAGATGTAAAGGAACAGACAGTAGCGGACAGTAGTTCTGGGACCAATCAAGCAGCGTGATTGTTAAAGTTTAGGTCATTCAAAGAAGTTGAGAATGACAAAAAATAGCACACATATAGAAAGCCAAACTTTCTAGATAAAACAGTATTTTAGCTCCTCCAGAACACAGAAAAACATTTACAGTTACTTTGCTGAAACTAAGTTCGCAAGCTAATTAAGACAATTAGCAGTAATTAAAATTGTGTCCCCCATCTCACATTAGGGACAATTAGATTGTTTTCCATAGCTATAAAACTTTACATGCATGATTGGGCCTTAGTTTTAAATACAGGCTGGTGGAGAGGGAAAGATTACTTTCTGGAGGATTGTCTGAAAACATAGGCATCAAAAGTAAACAGTATTTCCGAAAAGCTGAGAAATGCTGAAATTGATCTTGAAAATTTTGGGAACTTTGTTAATTGGCTGATCTAGCTGTTAAAAGCTGAGCATTTTCTGAAAGAACAATGAGCTAGTACCCTTACAAGTTTATCCTTTGTTAATATAGTCTGGGAAGAGTGCAGGAACATAATATGACGTTATCTAACAAAACTGTACTCCAATCTCTGGTCGTGTAAGCAGTTATCATTTTTGTTTGTTTGTTTGTTAGTTTGTTGGGCAATACAGAGACTGGATAAACTGTGTTTTGTACTGTTACGTCCAGCAAATTTCTTCCTCAGAGGAAAAACAAAGAGCATTTAAATTTTTAATTAAACATCTGCTTTCTCGATACTTTGGAATTGACCCTACAGGGGTATTTGAAGGAAGGACTATTAAACTCTTATTCAAGTTTTATTTCAGTGAACAGCACAGATTTGGGTTCTTCCCCATGAGTAATAATTATTTTTCTTTGATTTTTCTGTATCCATGGTAACTTGAGAATCTTTTTCTCCTTTTCCTTGGGAAAGCCCAGACATGATCACTACCCTGATAACCATGTAAATCATTAATTTAATACATTTTTATAGTCTTCATTAACAGGTAGAAACCTTCTCCTCTTTCACTTAACTGAATACTTGAGTCTGAAGGAGACAGAAAATACATTACCTCTGCAAGTGTCTACTCAGTCATGTCTTCTGGGCTAATCCCTGTTTTTCTATACAGTAATTAAAACTATAGCTCTTCATGCTCAATTTATCAGTGTAGTAAAAATTGGTTTCAGCTAATTTCCATTCTTTGAGAAGTTTTTTTTTTTGTTTGCTTGTTTTTTTTTTTTTTTCCTATTTCTTTTTGCTTGAATCAGTTTTAACAATAATGCAAGCACGGTTATAGGAAATTAAGGCTTTACTAAAACACTGTGTAGCAGAGTTACAGGTAATTTTGTGTCTTTTTTTCTGTTCTATGCTTTCAATATTTTGAAAAAATAAACAGACTGAGTCTTGATATACAAGCTAAATATTTGGATGAGGTTGGTCATTTAATTGCCTTAGCTATTACAAAAAAAAATAAAAATAAATAAATAAATATATATATATATATATAAAACAGGAAAGGCAGGAAAGGAATCTATTTGGATACCATTTTTTCTCTGAAGAATTTTGTTTCATGAAATTACTTTAAAATACACTTAAATAGAAGCCTTTAAGCTTAATGAGAACAAAAACATTTCCCTAAATTTGGGGAACAACAACAACTATAGGGAAAAGAAAACAAAAAAAAAGGTGGAAAACTCAAATTTTATTTTGCATATCTCCAACATTCATTTCAAAAGTTCATGTTAAATGCAACACTTGGTATAGTTCTATAATAAATTCATCCTATATATATCCATAATAAATTGCTTTAATGTCTAGATATCAAGTTATGTACAAACAATATTTGTCTTGTTATTATTTCTTTGCTTATTTTTAAACAACTCATGCAGTGAGTTCAGGAAGATAACTTTTCCTATTTTCAAAGTATATGAATGAATACTTACAGCAGAAATTCAGTAGTAATCATATTTTTTCTTGTCCATAAGCATCATGAAGAAGGTTATACCTTATTCTTTCATGTTGTTCATCACTAGTTCTTTGTACAGTTATTATCAAGTACTGGGCTAACTGTCACACTATTAATATCAAAGGCTTTGTGTGAGACTAATTTTAGAGTTCTTAACTGGTGTGTGTCAGATAGCTCTGTAAATTATCCACTAATAGGTAAAAAATACTAAGTAGAGGGGAGTTTCTGACCAGTGACCTTCTTTGTATATCCTTTTGTCAAGACTGCAGAGCATATAGTTGTTTGTTTGTTTTTCTATATGCTCTGAATAGTCAAAATGAACTCAGAAGTTCATTTTAATTGTTTTTGTCTTGCAAGAAATAAGCTTTAAATATGAGTAGCAAGTACAAGGGACCTTGAGTACATTCTCACCCTTCCTGGGGGGTTGTTGGCCTGCAAAGGACTTTGTCTGTATGTTATATGCATTCTGACTTTCTCTATATAATGTGATAGACAAGAGATAAGAACTGGGAGAGAATAGGTAGCTGAAAGACTCCAGACTGCACTGCTGTATTCCATGCAAAGATTTATCAATGTGAATGTGTAGGGAAGAAAGGTTAATTCCCTCCTGTTAGTGGCTGCTGCTTTTTGCTCCTGAATTAGTATTTCTGCATGGCTGTATAGCCTATTCAGGTTAAAGCAAGGTTATATCTGCACTGTTCCTCCTCCCTTAAGCACAGGAGTGTTGTGTTACAATTTCAGAGGTACAGCACAAAACTAAACTTCATGGGTCACTTCATATGTTTTCACCACAGTAACCAATAAATTGGTCATGAATTACAAATATTGAAATCCTATCAAAATTCATTGATAAGCTTCTGTATGAAATTTTGCTTTTCTGCCTGTTTGATTGAGTAAATCCCAGCTACTCAAACATTCATGGAAAATAAACATGAAAAGGTGTAAAGCCTGCCTGAACTGAACTCTGGTCTAGAATCTCAAGAAAGAATTCCATTTCTGTTTTCTTTACAATTCATCCAGTTTTAGAAAGAAAGCTAAAGTTCATGCAGCTTTCAGCTGCCAGCATTTCTGCTAAACCAGTAGCTTTAAGAAACCTACACACTAGCAGCTTTAAGAATATCACACACAGGGAGAAAACACTCAGGAGTTTTAAATTATGTCTTTGTTTACCATATGCCAGCCTTTCCTTGAACATTCAGGTCACATTAAGCTTTTTTAGGTCTTCTATTTTTATCTCTCATCTGGAAAAGAAAGTAAAAATCCCCCTCAAAAGTATACATAAAGAACAGATACTAGAAAGGACAAAAAGTCTGTCAAAGCAGGCTGAGCCTCTAATACTTTTGCTAATACCCGTGATTAACCTTAATTTCATGTACTGATTTCCTTATGCAATGCTAACAGAAGAACACATAGGGTGGGATAGTTTTTCACTGAACCCTGCTCCTTTTTCTCTTTAAGGGTCAGTTTATTAAGGGATCTTTAGACGGCTGCAAAGAGACTCTGCAAGTGGTGTATGCACAGTTTGAAAAAGAAAAAGCAATTATTTATTTCAGTGCTCACAAAATGTAGCTAAGATTTAATTATCTATTATGCAAGTATTAGTTTGCACACTAGTGCTCTTAAAGAACATAAAAAAATAAAACACACTTCTGCTGGCCACAGGAACATCAGTCAGGAGGGGCGGGGTGGACTTCATTGTTTCTTGAATGGGTCCTCAGTGTCATTGTGTTCCCAGTTCCCACCCACACTGTCATTCCTGGTGACACTGTTGGCTTGACCAAAAGCACCAATGATTACCAGCTACAGAGTTAACCTTCACAGTTTTTTTGTTTAGTATTTTAAATGTCTCCATGCTGGTGCTTTTCTCCTTGAATGCTTGAGATACTAATGATCTTGTCTCAATAGTGTTATGTCTGGCAGTAGTTTTTTCTTTTATTCTTTCTGAACATTTTCTCACTGTTGTCTCATAATTTAATGATTTTCTCAGTAATTGAAGGCAAGTATTTGCTGCTGGGCAGGTCAGAGCTGGCCCTTAGACCCTTTGTAACAGGGTGCAGAACCCAATGGAAAAAGTGTTTGCAGAAGTGTTTGCAGAGATAGAGGGCTACAAGCTTTATAATTGATATTTCCCTAAGTGAAAAAGTCACTTCATACATAAAAAGCAACAAATATATATGCAGTTTTTAGCCACACTGACCAATTCACAGCATCCAAAGGCAGGGACTGCCCTCTGTAGGAGAAGATGAGGTTCAAGCCAATCTACAGAAAAAGTCCATGGAATGGGTAAAGTCCTGAGGAAACTGTCAGATGAAATTGCTAAATCACTATTTATCATATTTGAAAAGTCATTGCAGCCCAGTCTGACTGGAAGAGGGAAAGCATAACACCCTTTTTAAAAGGGAAAAAAGGAAGACCCAGGGAACTACAGGCCAGTCAGTCTCACCTTTGTGTCCAGCAAGATCATGGAGCAGATCCTCCTGGAAACCATGCTAAGGCACATAGAGAAAATACAGGTGATTGATGAGCAGCTGTGTGGTACTTAGCTGCCTACTGGAGCTAAACCACAAAAACTGGTGGCGGCCAACATGGTTGTATTAAGGTCAAATTATGCTTGACAAATATGGTGGCTTTCTACAACAGGGTTACAGTGCTGGTGGATAAGGGAAGAGCAACTGAATCATCTATCTGGATTTATGCAAAGCATGTATTTGACACTGTCCTGCACAACATTCTTGTCTCTGTGGATTTGACAGATATGCCACGTCCTTATCCATATAAGGAATTAGCAGTATCATTACATTCAAAGAGTTGAGGTCGATGGTTTGATGTCTAGGTGAAGACCCATGATGAGTATGCCTCAGGAGTCAGTTTTAGGACTGGTTTTATTTAGCATCTTTTTCAGAGACATGGAAAGAGGGATTGAGTGTACCCTCAGAAAGTTTGGCGATGACACCAAGCTGTTTTATAAAATCAACGTGCCGGAGGGAAGGGAAACAATCCAGAGGGATCTTGACAGGCTTGAGAGGTGGGCCTGTGAAAACCTCATAAACTTCAAAAAGGCCAAATGCTAGGTCTTGCACCTGGGTCAGGGCAATCCCAAGCATGAGTAGAGGGGCAATCAGTGTATTGAGAGATGCCCTGAGGAGAAGGACTTGGGAATGTTCGTTGATGAAAAACTCAACATGAGCTGGCAATATGCACTAGCAGCCTAGAAAGCCAATTGTATCCTCAGCTGCCCCAAAAGAAGTATGGCCAAAAGGTGATTACCTGTCCAAAAAGAGGTGATCGTCCCCCTCTACTCTTCTCTCATAAGACCCCACCTGGAGTGCTGCCTTCAGCTCTGGGGCCCCCAGTGCAAGAAGGACATGGATTTGTTAGAGCAAGTCCAGAGGAGGGCCACAAAAGTGATCAAGGGGCTGGAACACCTCTCCTACAAACACAGAGAAAAAATAAATAAATAAATAAATAAATAATATATATATATATATATTTCACAGAGAAAAAGAAATAACAGAATGACATGGGAAAATTAAATTTAAAAAATCTGACAATTCTCTCTAAGCATTATGAAAAACTCAAATTGTTTAGATTTTGCAAATATAAAAATATTTTTATAATTGTATTTGCAATTCTGCTATGATAAGCATGAATCATTCAATGATGGATACTTTAGTCGTTGCTTGTTTAAAGAGTCAACACTACAAAATCAAACAGGATTTTTTTTTTCAGACATTGCTTTTGCATATTTTCAATTGATTTGTAACTGGTGATACGGCTATTTGTAACTACAGTAAAATACGAATGCAATCCCCTCGAGCTAAACCAAACTCTTGAACATTAAAGTACAATTTTATTTTACATAAATCAAATTTCATTTTTATCAATAATGTTTATAGGCTAGTGAGGAAGGCTCACGTTCCTCCATACAACTGATAAGATTTTTTTAAAAACTTTAATTCTCAAAATTATTGTATAAGCTAACCACAAGTGATTGTCTTACATAAAGATCCTAGCTTTAAATTGGTAGAATATAAGTTTGCAAATGTTCTGTCAGATTAGTAGTATACTTTTCCTGGTACACATTGTGGGTGATAGATAACTAAACATATGGCTCATTTGTTTGCCTCACTGATTTTATTATTCTCACTTTTGCAAATGTAGCATGTTGCATCAAATTACTCTTAATCATCTTCCAGTTAACAGCATACACCCTCCCTGTTCAAGTTACAAACCTCATCTTGACTGCCTGCTTTGAACTGAAGAATGCTATAATTCTGACTGATGAATATAATACAATATAATAACTCTTTTCTAGGAAGAATAATGTACAGTACCACCTGTGCTAGTAAAGCCATACTGAGCAAGCTTTGTTATAATGAAAGCATACAGCTGCCTCAGACTGCCCTGGGCTCAGTGCTCAGTCCGCTATTCTTTATCATTTCTGTACTATTTTAGTGAGAGCAGTTAGATCCACATGGAGGTATAGATACAGATACCTGAACTCAGAGTTTTCTTGTTCATTGTTGTCAAGTATCTGTCAACCACACACCTGAAGCTTTGACAGCACAGATCTGATGCAACCATTTTTCTATACAGGTCACACTAGAGGATTCTTATGTTACCTTTTTCTAGAGGCAAAAGGACTGCAAACTTCAAAATGGTGGTTAATTAGCTGTACAACTATAATCTGCATCAACGTAGGTGACTATAATGAATTCCTATATGTATTAATCAGGAGAATGCATATGACTTAAAACTTTAGGGGACTTAAATCTAGAATTCCAAATAGGACCAAAGGATACCCATCTGTTGTGGTTTAACCTGGCTGGCAGCTAAACACAGCCATTTGCTCACCCCCCCCCCTCCCTCTCTGGGATGCGGGAGAGATATGGGAAAGTGAAGCCTGTGAGTTGAGATAAAGACAGTTTATTAAGACAGGAAAATAATAACAACAAAAATAATAATAACTATAATGATGATAATAGTACTACTAATAATAATGTGTACAAACAAGTGATGCACAATGCAATTGCTCACCACCTGCTGACTGATGCCCAGTCTAACCCCAAGCAGTCCGGCCCCCCTCCCCTGGCTAGCCACCCCTATATATTGTTTAGCATGACGTCAGATGGTATGGAATACCCCTTTGGCTAGTTTGGGTCACCTGTCCTGGGTCTGTCCCCTCCCAGCTCCCAGCCTGCCCGTTAGCAGGACAGAACAAGAAGCTGATACGTCCTTGGCTTGGTCTAAGCACTGCTCTGCAACAATTAAAACATTGGGGTGTTATCAGCACTCTTCTCATCCTAAGCCAAAACATAGCATTCTACCAGCTACTAGGAAGAAAATTAACTCTGTCCTAACTGAAACTAGGACACCATCCTTATGGTCTCTTTGGGAGTTTACATGTAGATAAACTCAACTTCACAATTGCTGCTGCCTTCCAGGATAACTTGTGGCAGGGAGAACAGAAAAAGGGGGGCTGAATCCTGAGGAGGAGAGGATGGGAAACCTATGAATGAAAGCTTCTTTTTACAATGCAGACTGAAAAAAAAAAAATTAATGTTACTAATGTTGGTGCTCTTACATTTATGTGGACTGTTTAGGCAAATATCAATAAGTGCTATTATTTTGGAATTAAAAAACAAACAAACAAAACCAAAACAAAACAAAACAAAAAACAAACAAACAAACAAACAAAAAAACAACAACAACAAACACAAAAAACTCATATTTTGAGGCTCTGGGCTTCACATATTTAGATATTCAAGCATTTAACTGCTAGTACTTCTGTACTCTACCTGTTTTCAAAATACTAATTTATTTTTTCCTCTTTATTGGAAATTATTGTTTACTAAATCTTGGAAAAAAAACACACACGTATTTATGCAATTGCTCTGTTGAACTCCTCCCCCCCCCCCATAGGAGTGAGGCCCTATATATCCATATAACCAAAAATCTTGGATTTTTCTGTTATCCTTTATTTCTCAGTGTACCCGTTCCTCTTAGAGCTGACTACCTCACAGAAATTACTCCATGTGTCATGCTTATTAATATGCAAGATTGTACTATTTAGTTCTTGTAGTGTTTTATGTATATATTTACTTTTCTTGTTTCATTAAAGAAGAAAAAAAAAACAACAACAACAACAAAAAAACACACTCACAATTCTAGCACATGAAGAAAAATCACTGTCATCATCAGAAAGAAAACTGAAACTGTTCCAAGATGACTGCATCATCTGAACCCAGACTAGCCTTAAATTTCCTTTAGTTGCTGAAAGGGATTCTGCCAGCTATATCATTAAACGATTACCATACACTAAAATCACTAAATTCTTTGCTGTAGACTTTGTAGATGCCACAAGTTACCATTATTTCAAAAGATGATTTAATGCAGTGGGATTAGTGCTCATTATGATCCCAGTAAGAAAGGCATTCTGACTCTGTAAGGTATTTCTTAACATATATTGGCACTAACACCAGAAGGAAAAGGAGGGCAGTATAAATAATCTTACTTCTCTTCAGATGAAGTAGTAGTGCAGTATCAGACAGACCTCCAAGCAGTGAACGCCACACCATTTAGATCCCGTCCATGGAAAGGTTTACTGCTATTATTATTATTATTATTATTATTATTATTATTATTATTATTATTATTATTATATTTTTAAGAGCTCTTACAGGATGTGGCATTGTTGCCCCAGTACTTTTTCTCATTATTTTTCTAATCACCTGCAGTGAGGTTAACTGGAAGACTGTTATATATTGTGCAGTAAGAGTATGAGGTGTAATTTCCTATCACATTATATGTAAATCCTATCACAGATATAAAACCTGTCACCTCTGTGAAAGGTGAAACATCAAAAATAAATATTTAAAAGTAGTCACTGGGGTTTGCCTTTGACATTATCCAGATCTCCTATAAACAGAAAAAAATTAAAAAAATAATCAATGCAGATCTACCCATCTAGATCAAAATAATCAATGTAGATCAATGTTGCTTAGCATTTTCAATAGGAGGAAACAAACCCATACAAAGTATGATTAATTTCATCCATTTTACAGAAATTTTCTCTGAGAGGAAGTATTATTCCCTTGGACATGCAGATTTTTTTTTTTTTCCAAAAACAGAGCCTATACAACTAATTTAGATGAGAAGCATAGAATTCATTTGACTAAATGTAAGCAAAAGTTGCTATCTGTGATGACATAGAGTATCTTACCACACCTTTCAGTGCCACTCCAAAAAAGTGTACATCTCCTATAGACTCTGCATACTCTGATTCATGTCTATTAACCTTTTGTGTATGCCCCTCTATGTTGAGTGAAGGGAATTTATCACACCACTCCAGGCTGGTATGCAACTGAAGCATTTATTGAGTATACATTCTTGCATTTTATACCCTTAGCATCTCTGCACATGACGGTTATGCTACTTGGCAAGCTTGCTCATTGATGGCTATACTAGTGATCACGTGACTATCATGCTCTTATTCTGCTCATTGATTTGTTGTCATGCGGACTGCTTGTGCTGGTTGTTTTCTCAATTCCTCAATTGCTACTTCTTCTTTGACCTTATGCTACTTCTTTTGTACCTTATCTTGCATTTTTCTACTAGCTACTTTATTTCTGTGTCTATCAGGTTCCACTGGCTTCCAAACTGAGCTCCCACAGTTGAGTACCTGTTTAGGCAACAGAATATTGGCTTGGGTGTCCATATTAAAATGATATAGTTTGTTTTTTTAGATTCCTAAAACCGTATGGACTACAGAGTCACTAGAAGTCCATTAGCTATAATATAACCTTATTCACCTGTTTCACTGGTAGATGCTTACAATTAGACACATTTAGATACATAGGTCTGCAGCTGAATCATACCTGAAGTTCTTCAGAGAAATTAATTGTTTTGTTTTCACTTTCAGTCAAGGCATATCCTCAAAGTTAAATAGGACATATGTTTCTATCTCAGCATATTTTTTGTTTCCTAGAATACTAGAAGAGGAAAAATCCCCTCCACACTCATGCACACACAAAAATAAATAAAGTTAAAAGCTTAATATTAATAATATATAGGGGAAAAATACATTAAAAAAAAAAAAAAAAAAAAAAAAAAAAAAAGATTCCTGGCTGTTTTCTGGATGTTTGATGAGTTTGTTACTAATACTGTCATTTTTACATATTATGAACAAATTCAAAATGGGAATAGTAGGACTGTGAACAACTAAAAAATATAATGCTAAAAATGATAATATTCCATCTTCCCAATGTTTTCGCAGTTCAGAGGAATGAACACGAAAGAACACTGAAGTAGGCCTCTATATTGGGTTTATGTGGCAAGGTTTTGCTTGTAGGGGGGCGTGGTGGTTTAGCTCAGGTGGGCAGAAGAACTCTACCACAGCTGCTCTCTCACTCCCCATTCTCAAAGGAAAAGGGGAAGAAAATATGATGCAAAGGACTCAAGGGTTGAAATAAAGACAGGGAGATTGCTCAACAATTATTGTGATGGGCAAAACAGACTTGGAGTAGGGAGACAGTAAAATTTATTGCCTGTTACTAGCAAGCTGGGGAAGTGAGAAACAAAGGAAAGAAACCAAAAACACTTCCCCCCATCCACCCTCTTCCACCTTCTCCCCCCGAGTGGCACAGGGGAAAGGGGAATGGTGATTGCAATCAGTCTATAGCACTCTGTCTCTGCTGCTCCTTTTTGGTCACTCGCTTCCCCTGCTCCACTGGGGGTCCTTCCCACAGGATTCAGTCCTTCCCGAACTGATCCTGTGTGCGCTTCCCACGGGCAGCAGCTCTTCAATAACTGCTCCAAATATATGTCCTTACTATGGTGTCCATCCCTCAGGAGCAAACTGCTCCAACCTGGATCCCCCATGGGCAACAGCTCCTGCCAGGTCACCTGCTCCTGAATGGGCCCCTCTCCACAGGCTAGAGATCCAGCCCGGAATCTGCTCCAACAGGGGTCCTCCACAGGCCACAGCCTCCTTCAGTGCAGGTTCGCCTGCTCCACTGTTGTCTCCTCCATGGGCTGCAGCATGACTTTCTGCTCCACTGTGGTACACGGCTGCAGGGGGACAGCCTGCTTCACCATGGTCCTTTCCACAGGCCTCTGGGGAACCTGCACCTCGTTCACCTTGTTCTTCACTGACATTGGTGTCTGCAAGGCTGTTTCTCACTCCTCTCTCTCCCAGCTTCTGTTCAACAGCAGTTTTGTTTGTTTGTTTGTTTGTTTTCCTGTCTTAAATCTGCTCTCACAGAGGCGCAAACATCATCACTTACTGGCTCAGCTTTGACCAGTGGTGGGGCCCTTATCTAACACGGGGCAGCCTCTAGATTCTTCTTGTAGAAGTCACCCCTATGGCCTCCCAGTACTGAAACCTTGCCACGTAAACCCACTACAGGGGGCTGCAGAGATGGCCTCTGTGAACACAGCCCAGAAGCTGTCCCATGTCAGATCAGAGCCAGCTCCAGCCAGCTCCAAAAGGGACTAGCTGCTGGCCAGAACAGAGACAGGGAGCAATGCTGGCTGAGCCTTGTACTGGGTCTGGCTGGAATGTTAACTTTCCCGGCAGCAGCCCATACAGTGCCGTACTCTGTACTTGTAGCTGGAACAGCAGTGTTATCACACCAGTGTTGTGTCTACTGCTGAGCAGCAGTGGCACAGTATTAGGCCTTTCACTAACCCTCCTAGGGGGAGGGCAAAAGGTGAGGAGAGAAACATCACTAGGGCAGCTGGCCTAAACCAATCAAAGGGATATTCCATACCATGTGATGTCACACTCAGCAATAAAAGGTGGAAACAGGAAGAAGAGGGGAGGGGTGGGCTCTTGTTTGGAAGATGTCGGTCCTCCTCTCGAACACCGGCTGCGTGCGTTGAGGCCCTGCTTCAAGGACGTGGTCAATCATCGCTCATTTGTGGGAAGTAGAGAGTAATTTCTTTCCTCTGCACTTCCATATAGCCTTCATTTATTTTGTTTGTTTGTTTTCCTCCCTTCTTTTTATTTTCCCTTTTTCCCCTCCCTTTCCCTTTTTATTTCCCCTTAGTTAAATTGTTTAGTTCATGGTAGTCTTTATTTAATTATTATAATTATTTCCCTTTAATTAAATTATCCTTATCTCAACCCGTGAGTTGTTCTTTGCTTTACTTCTTCCCCTCCTCATCTAAAGGAGGGGGAGTGAGAGAGCGGTTGTGGGGTTTAGCTGCCCAGCACGGTAAAACCACCACAAGCCTCCAGAACAGCAGATTGAAGTGAAAAAAATAATCTGGTGCAAAACAGCAGCTGAGAGAGAGGAGTGAGAAGCAGCCCTGCAGCCCCCAAGGTCAGTGCAGAAGGAGGGCAGGAGGTGCTCCACGCACTCAGCAGAAGTTCCTCTGCAGCCTGTGGAGAGGCCCCTGGTGGAGCAGGCTGTCCCCCTGCAGCCCATGGGTCCCACAGGGAGCAAATCTCCACGCTGCAGCCTTTGGAGGAGTGCCTGGTGGAGCAGGTGGATGTGGCCTGGAGGAGGCTGCGGCCTGTGGGAAGCCCACACGAGTTCAGTTTGGGAAGGACGGCATCTTGTGTGAGGGACCCCCATGCTGAAGCAGGGGAAAAGAGTGACTGTGAAGGAGCAGCAGATGACAAAGTATTCTGGACTGCGACCTTCGTTCCCCATTCCCCCACGCCACTCAGGGAGAATGTTGAAAATGGTGGATGGGTGTGAAGTTGTTTTTAGTTTGGTTTTAGTTCTCACTGCTCTAGCCTGTTAGTATTTCCTGATAGGAAATAAATTATGCTAATCTTCCTGTGCTGGGTCTGTTTTCCATATGACAGGAACTGGTAAGTGATCTCCCTGTCTTTACCTCATTTTTTTTTTGTGTCATATTTTCTCCCCCTCTTAGTTTGAGAAGAAGGAATGAGAAAGTGGAGTTCAGCTGCCCGCCAGTGTGAAGCCACCACAACCTCATATTAGATTTTTCCTATTCACCACATTTATGGTCAAACCTCTGACTCTGGAAAGGACCTTAGGTATGTACATTCTCTGTTGGGACCTCACAAATTTAGGAAAGAATTTTTCTTTGAAGCTATTTCTTGGCTACAAAGATGAGCTCCATTTGAAAAACCTATAGAATTAACTGTGGCTCCCGGGGGAGTGCAATGTTGATAGATAGAGGAAAATTCATTTTAATATGATAATTCACTTATGTTTCCTTTCATATCTAGTAAAATAAAATGTTCTGACAAATAAGAAAAAGAGTACACACAATGTACACATAATACTACACATAATTCTACATGATACCATCTTATGCTGCGTCTTTCTTTAAGGGGGGAGAATCCTGTTCCTTTTGATATTTTTTTTGTGAACAGAGATAGAATGACATCTATTTATTTATCTATTTATTTATTTATTTTCATTCTAGTGAAAATGTAATGCAAAAAAAAAAAATCAAAACAAACAAAGAAATTTAACTGTTTCCTTCATAGGCTACCTTTTATGCCTGGTGTGACTTGTTTTTGATTTAGAGCAGGGTGAAGTGCTAGAAAATCAAATATTAGTCCTCAATGGTTCTGGTTATATGACCAACTGGTATCATGGAGCCTGGCTGTAAATACCAGATGAAACAGTAGGTTATTAAGCACTTATAAAACAGAGTACCAGTTTTTCATTTTTGTCCCACTGCAATGTAAAACTCAGAGAAATACTCTGTAAGCAATTTACTGCCATACTCTTCCATACAGAGAATTTAAATATAAACCCTTCATTCTCATGCATGGGGACCCTATAATATTGGAATGTCTTGGTTAATTATAATTTAGAGCTATAGATAACTAAATGAATAAAGATGATTAAAAGCAGTTTTGACCAATCACAGAGTTGTGATTTTCTAGCATCAGTATATGTTGCCTTGATGTCTTTTGAACTCACATCATGGACCTACCTGCATACATTCAAACAAGTCTCTTAAATGACAGCTTGACTCTCACAGTGGTGTTTTTTTTGTGTGTTTTTTTTTTTTTTTTGGTTATATTTAACAAATGAAATAGTAACTTATTTTCACTACACCATTTTGATTGCCAGATACCAGCTTCTGTGGATCTCATGATGTGGATGGCTGGAAAATAATGCAGGAAAAGATTACTGAGTTTTATGACCTAACCCCCTCACTCCCCCAAACAAACAAACAAAAACTGGAACCTTACAAAGATGTATTTTGTGATTATGAAGAATTTTTAGGTAATATCCATTTTTTCTATTAATATGAGATAAACTTTGAATTTTCCAAGAATAACAATTATTAAATAAATGACTTTGGTTGTTGAAGATCCCTTAGCTGTTCAAAGTCAATACTAATCAAACAAGCCAGGAATATCTTTATAAAATGTGTTCTTTCTTTATGTATCTTTTATGATCTCAAACAAACAAACAAACAAATACACCCTAACAGTAAACCTGTCCAAATCAGAGGAAAAAAATAGATTTGTTTACATTATACTGGTTCTGTCAGTCCAGACTTAAACTGTGCTGACTTGATTGACAATTTCCTGTTTGTAATAAATATTTTTCATGATTGAAAATAATCATTTGTTGCTCATATTATTACAAATAATTTGATATTTGTGTATTAACTTCTGAGAGATAATGAATTTGAGAAATAAAGTATGATTGTGCTTTACAATACACTAGAAGAAAAAAGAAAAGAAAAAAAAAGTGAAAAATAGGAACACAGACTCCCCTGACCTCAGATCCCCAGATTCACAGTAGCAAGAGTAAAAACTGTTCTGATGAAGATGTAGGGTGCTTTTTATGTGTGTGATGCACAATGCAATCTCTCACCACCTGCTGACTGGTGCCCAGACAGTCCACAGGAAACAATCCCATTGGCAAACTCCCCAGTTTTACTGTTCAGCATGATTTCATATGGTGTGGAATATCCCCTTTGTCAGGCTGGGTCAGCTGTCTTCGTCAACTGTCCTGGATAAGTCCTCCCCAGCTTCTAGTACACCTCTAGCCTACTCACTAGCAGACAGCTCACAAAACAGAAAAGACCTTGACTTATTGCAAGCACTGTTCAGCAACAACTATTGTTGTGTTATCAGCACTATTTTTGTTACAAATCCAAAACAGCACCATATAAGCTACTATGAAGTAAGTTGACTCTATCCCAACCAAACTAGGACATCCTGGTACACCAGCTGGTGTACTGTCTGTAGAAAGAAACAAAAGATATGCTTGAAGCATCCCAGGATACAGTTGGACCTTTTGGTTGCCAGGGCACACTGTTGACTCATATTCAGCCTGCTGTAAACCAGAACCCCCAGATCCCTTTTCATGGGACTTCTCTCCATCCTCTCATCCCCCAGTCTGTACATTTATCCAGGGTTGCCCCATCCCAGGTGCAGTATCTGACACTTACTAAACTCCATGAAATTAGTAGCTACCCTCTAGCAGGGATCTGTAAAGATCTCCCTGCAAAACCTCTCCACCCTCAAGGGAGTCAATGGCTCTGCCTAATTTAGTATCACATGCAAACTTACTTAGTATGCATTCAATCCTGCATCCAGATCATTTATAAAACTGTTGAAGAGAACTGTCATCAAAATGGAGCCCTATGAAACCCTACTAGTGACTGGTCACCAGTGTGATGTAGCCCCATGTACTATAAACCTTTGATCCTGACCTGTCAGCCAACTTTGAATCTAGGATAGTGATCAATGAATTAGCAGGCACTCATCCTTTTTGGTTCAGCAAAGTAACAGATAAACCAGGCTTGGATCAAGAAGTACTAGTTACATAGATCAGTACAGAAGGTAATAGATCCTGCTTTATAATTTTTAGCAGCCATTTCATGTGAATATGGCCAAGGTAGCCTCCAGCCATCTAGTCTACCAGGATCCATATGCTTTAAGGATCTAGGACTAGCACAAAGAGATGTAACTAAATAAATAGGACATGGACATGTCTCTGCAATTTCACATTGAAATGAGAAGAGTAGAGGAAAACTAATACAAAGCTTCTATACCACTGTGCTTAGAAAATCTCCTTGAGAGTGGATGGGATGAGAAAAAGAGATGAAAGACTGAGCCAAGGGTCTGTTTGGGTACTTGTTTGTCCTCCAAACTCCCACTACAACAATAAGAAAACTAACAAAGGTCAGGAAACAGCACTGTGTGAAGGGACTTTTTAGAGAAAATTAGAGTGGACAAAATGAATTTTGCATTTAAATCTGAAAGCTATGAAACGTGAGCTCATTTCATAAGCTCATATCAGCTGTCAAAGAGAGTTCCCTGATCATGGGGCAGCTCTTGCAAAAATGTAAACAAACAAATAAATAAATAAATAGATAATATATATATGTATCTTTTCTGTTTCATGCTTGCAAGCCTTTTCTTCTTGAGAGAAAACGATAGTTTCATTGGATTGTAACAGCTGTCAAGGGAGATAAAGATTTCTGGAAAGAAAAGCTTGGTCCTTTTCTATGGAACTCTCTGAATATTGAGATAAACCATAAATTGTATCCTGTATTCAGCAGGAAGGCAGGGGACGTAGAAGTGCATAAAGTGATGTGTTCAGAGACCTATGTGTTACAGCGAAGATGGGTTGATGTATTCTGAAACTTCTTTTTTAGTGCGTGCTTGACTTAATTCCCAGACATACTGAAATGCAATAATCGAGTGGGGAGGTAAGAATGTATAATTTACTCCAGCAAAATTTATTCCTGTTATTCTGTAGTTACTCCATGTTTAAACCAGTATAAAGCAGAAGAGAAAGTAGCCATAAATATAATAACACTTATTACTTTAACAGGTCAAATCACTTGGGAAATCATAAAATAATAATCTGAACACTGATTCTGGCTCTTTGAATAGTATGTTTGTTTGTTAAACTTCTTTTCCAGACAAAAAAGAATAAAATAAAAAAAAAAATCTAGTTGTATATACCTCAGCAATTGCAACTGTTAATGACATTAAGTTAAAGTGGTTGAAGAGCTTATACAGATATAAAGAAAAGTTCAGTTATTTTATTATAGTTGATAATGTGCAGGAGGAAGTAACAACAAAAAAAAAAAATGTACACATCACTGTCACTTCATTGACACTGAAGTGGAAGTCTGCAGCGCTGACTTGTACAAAGTTATAATCTTTACAGCACTTTTTGTTTTAAAAAATCTTTTACTCATTTGTGCTCAAAATGATCTATTTGGATAAAGATTTATGTTTTCTTTTTTTTTTTTTTTTTTTTTTTTTGTTTCCATGTATTTTACCTCTGAAATCTGACACCTGTAATGCAGTTCATTTTTTTTTTATTATTATTATTGCTTCAAAATATACGGTATATGCTTATTTAAAAGAGTTTATAATGAAACTGTAAACTGATTTGATTCGATTCATAAACAAAGGGAAAAAGAATGCTGTCAATCAACAGCTGTTTTTCCATTTCTCTTGGAGAATCATTCAGAAGAGAATGATTCATAGAATCATTCTATGATCCTAAGATTCTATGAGAAATTGTACCCTGCACTGAAGTAGTGCATCTAGGAGAAACTTCTTCAGTAAGTCAAAAATCACTTAAAGTGAATTAGACACACAGATATCTTTATCTACATATTAGATGAACTCAGAAATATATTGGTGTTTGGGAAATTAGCAGTGCTGTATATGTCACAATGTGAAAGATTTAAAAGAAACTAGAACCAAACCTCAACTAATGCTGTAAGGTATTATTCACTTCTGTAGTTTTGAATTGGGTGGCAAATGTTTCCATTAACTTGAAGACATTTGGATTCAAAATTTTATCTTTGATCCTGATAGGAAACATTATTAGTTCTCTTAAAGATGCTGCACAAACACTACAGTCACTACATATTCTTAAACTTACACTGGAAGAGAACATACTTCATATTAATTATACGGTTAGTCGACCTCTATAAATAGATATGGTTGTTTTAGGGGATGTAATGCTTAGAAGTCAACTGCGGCACTATATCAACATAGAATAGCATGGAAATACCTAGTTAGCATTCAGAGAAAGTAACAACAGTGTGCATTTTAGATTTAGTATGGTGAATTTCCTCTGACGTGTTTAGAGTTGTGTTTTACAATGGAAATTTAATGGGTATGCAGCCTTCTAGTGACACATCCAATAATAAAGGACACTGGAAGATACTTTCTGAACCTTTGCTAATGTTTCCTACTTGTATTTAAACTGCTGCAGGAAGTAAGGAAAACAGAACTCCCACATGAGATTTACTTGTGACTGTCATAGTCACGAGAAGCCACCCACTAAATTGCTGCCAGAACACTGGCAAAGGGAGCTCTTCGGTTGTCTCAAGCTGGTGAAAACTCTGTTAGTGAGCAGTTTCCAAGTATAATAGTTGCAGAAAACTCCAACACAGAAAATTACTAATCTTTCAAAATGGGTTATAGTAGCAATACAGAGAGAGATGACCCTACACTTGGCAAGTCACTGCACCAATCGTTGCTGCTGTCTACAAATCTGTAAAATGGGGAGAATTATAGTACCCTCTTTTACTAGATGTTTAGAAACCTAAAATCACAGCCTTATAAAATGGTTTGTTTACAACATGAATATCAAAAGAGACATTTAAACTCTCAATCTTAAATAAACATTACTAAAAACAAACAAACAAAAAAACACATTTCCCCAAATGTTATAATCCAAATACATCAACACAACAAATCAGTGTTTTTCAAATTCATTTGTGTGTGTTTGTTTGTGTATGTGTTACTGTAAAGTAAGTTGTTTTTTTATAAGAATCATGGAACACAAAATGAGTTGTTAGCAGTAGCAGCTGTTGCAATACTATCACAGACTGAAGGAACTGTGACTTACCCTAGTATTTTTACATGAAGTATCATTCAAATAGAAGACCAGTTCAAGATCAAGATGTATTTTACCTGCCATCTTTTCAGAAATGTAGACAAATAAAAGATATTCTTGATTTGAAATACACAGAACTTCTGAGCCTTGTGAATACAGTGAAGTGCTCTGTACCTCAGAGTTAGCAAAGGATTATGTTTAATAGATGGTATAAAACCAATAAACAAGTAAAGAAATACAGATTTTAGTCTAATCTCCTTATCTTCTATGAAACAACCTCCAAGAAAATGTTTGCATATGCCTAGATGTTCTCTGGGTGTATAACTAAGAGTGTAATGAGGGGATAATTTGCTTTCAGCTACTTTCTCACTTAAGAGAAATCATATCTAAAATTCTGAATTCTGTGCCTCATTCCATTCAGACTTACACTATTCATGTATAGAACCATAAAATCATAGAGCCATTTACGCTGGAAAAGAGCCTTACGGTCATCAAGTCCAACCATCAGCTTGACCTACCAAGTCCCATTACTGAACCATGTTCCTTAGTGCCATATCCACACATCTCTTAAATACCTCCAGGGATGTTGGCTACATCTGATTACACAATGCAGTGGCATCCATTGGTAGGGCCTATGCCTCAGATGTAAAGATGAGCTGATATTAATTGAATTATGATAGTTTTATTACCTGCAAACTTCATGTATATATATATACCCTCTTATTGACTTTGGACTTGTGAAGTGTGATTCCAGTGCAAGCCTGGAATACTTTCCTGGAAAAGTGGGTGACTCACTTAAGCTGTCTCTCTGTAGATATCAATAATAGCATCCCTTATGGACAAAAAGGTAAATATTTGCTGGAGTAAATCACATGCTAATGGGATTCATGGCAAAAAAGTTCAATTTTCTGCTTTTGTATTTCTGTTCACACATGTACACCCATTCATCCATACATTTTTCTGAGCCTTGACTTTCAGTTGTTATGTCACACATGTAGTCAGCTATGGTATTATCCCATGAAACCCATGAGATCAATGCTGTAGTTTCCTGATAGCAAAAACAGAACAAATAGAAGAAGGTATACAGAAATTCAATTCAGTTGACCAGACCGGAATCTATTACTACTTGGGACACCCTGAGTAATATGCCTGAATTTTAGATGCCAGTTCACAGGCTATCACATGTGACTCAAGACTTTGATAAAACCTTCTGTTTCCTGGAGTGACCACTAGAGACCATGTGGGACACCCCACAATGCCTAAAATAACATGTTCCTAGGACATAGGACAAATTAATTTTGCCTCAAGCTTAGAGAACAATTCAGCTCACCCTTAATTAGTTACCTTAGGTAGAATTCAATTCTTAAACATAGGTCTTCAATGTCATGTTAGGTGCCTTAGAGTATGCCATCTGGCATTCAGCAGCTGCAGAATGGGAGGTGGGTTTCCCTTAAATTCTATGACATCTTTCAAATTCTGGATTTTATAGGAAAACGTGTCAGCCTGGCCAGCTGAAGTATGGACAAGATGCTTTAAGACATCTAGAATATCAGTCAATGTTTGTCAATCCTTAGGGAAATGAGGAAAATAAACCTGACATTTCTTTTCCATGAATTGATCCAAAGAGTAAAATGCAAATTGATATCACTGTTAATGTTTCTCAGATACAAATATGTTTATTTGCTTTTGTGGCTGGTAATATGACCCAGTATTACCCATATTCCTTTGTCCCACTTCTTTCTACTACTAGAACTACTTTGTTCTACTTCTTCCTACTTCAAAGCTAAATTTTGCTAAAATATATGTAGCGATTTTCCAAAAAATAGTTTAGAAAAATGAATAAGAACAAAGATTGAAAAATTTATATTTTCTCTAGAATGCTAGCTTCTGAACTATGGCATTATTATCTAAATTGTTAATTAACAAATGTTTTCTTTCTTTATTTTTTTTCACATCCTTATATTTACTCATTAGACAAAATTTTATATTAAAATTGTACTGCAGCATCTTTTAAGAAATATTCCATTACATTCTACAATTTAAAGTATATTGGTGAATTCCATAAACCTGATTAATGGCTTCATGGCCATAACATGTAATTCTGCATGCAGTGACAGATGAATACTTTTCAGCTACACATAGAACTTGATAGATGGAGACTTTCTGTAATCTTGCAGCATAAAAACTTTGCTCACGTTGTAGGAATGTTTACTAGGATCATTTTCAATATAGTTTAATCTCACAGAGCAGTAAGGATGAGACTCGTTAGACAATGAAAACATATCAGTTGAGAAGAGGTTTTTAGAAGGACAGTGACAGAAGAAAATTTCTGTTGGTTTGAAGGAAGATGGATGATGCACAAAAAAACTTTAAATAAGCACTCATAATGCTCAATGCTTGCACAAATCAGAGCTACCAGCCTTTTGAGGTTTGTATATTGCTTTTTGATTCCCCATAGGCCTTATCCTATGATGTGTGAAAGTGCTATAGACCCTTTATTGTTGTAAAAAGGCAAACACAAATCAATACCTTCCTCTTTAGCAAGCAGTAATGTTGGACAAGTCCTGTCTGCCCCGTTAGTGTATAATATTGCTTGTAGGCTAAAGATAAGATTGATTTACTTTCCCTTCAGATTTTCCTTACATATTTCCTGCTACAGTGCATTCATTCTTGAGAGAAAAGCAAATGAATTGCTGTTTTAGAGATGACACATACATGTGGAGCAATATAAAAGCTGTTAACAACCTTCTGGGAAAACAGGCAAATTATTTTCATCCTTCGCTGTTCCTGCCTTAGTAACCAAAGCCTTTTCTTCTGTTCAAAATGTAGTCACAAATAACAAGCATGGAACACACCTCAAGGTTACTCCTATGCTACTTATGGAAAGAAGGCCAGGCAGTGCGCTCACGAACTGAACCTCTTCATAGCCTCAAGTAGGAGTTTTGATGCAGCACATTGGAAACCAAACTACAATTGCCAATCAAAGCAAAGGTTTCTTTAACAGAACATGCAAGCAATTTTGGTATGATTATCTAGCTGATCATGCCATCAGTCAACAGTTTAATTCTTTCTGTCCTTGGGGGAGAGCAAATCATCACGTCTTTTTTTTGAATCTTTTTTTTTTTTTTTTTTTTCTGAAATACAGGCAAATCTAATGATTCTGTGCTTCTAAAGTTATAAACACTTTTGCATAGCTGAATGCATGTGCTGATACCTTTGGTCATCCAACCATCCAACTGCAAGTTTTGATTTATAATTTCACCAAACATGATTAATCATGTACAGCAATTTAATCACTATATTGTAATAACACACACACTTTATTATATCTTATGTCACATATAACTAATAAAGCAAAATTTAAAATACTTTCTTATAGTATATATAAGATATTTTTTCTATGAACATTTTTTTAACAGAATTTCAAGGCCAAGGCACACAACTGATGCTAGTTAAATCACAGCCAGGACCTATATTCTGATCTTTCATACTGCTTAATGGTTGGCTTAATCCCTAGCTGTAATTATTGTTCTTAAACCAAAAGAAGCATACATATAAGCTTCATTCGTGACAAATATTTTTGTAATCTAGTCTTAAAAGCCAGAGGATATGTTTTGTTGTTGTTTTGTTTTGTTTTGTTTGTTTTTACAAAATATTATATATGGCCTCTCTTGTGGAAATCTATTTTAGACCTCACTATTTTTATTATTTTTTACTAGCAGAAAGGGTTTCCTAGCATCAGGACTGGATCTTCTTTCTGCAATTCAAATCTATTACCTCTTACCATGTATTGCAGTCTGTTCTTCGTAAGCATTGTTTTCTTCCATAGATAATTATACCAAGGGTATGTTTCAAAGCTGATTTTACTACAGATAATGCAAACTGAATGAAAGTTTAAAATTTGCGAGAAACACTGCTCTTCGAGTATAGCAAAGACTGACAAATCTAAAGCACAAATTGAAATATATAACTGCTACTACTTATGTGTCTCTAGAAAAGCTCTATAATCCCTGAGTGCCTCCCCACAAATTCATCTAACTGTAGATGATATACTCTTTTCTCTTCATTTCTTTCCTCTGAAAAAAGGAGAAAGTCATCATCAGTGAGTTGTCCATAGGGCTGACTGAAAAATCTTCCTGAAACCTGCTCTTATTTCCACCAGTTGTGGAAATATTATTTCCACACTTATTTCCTCCTGTCTGGTGAGAGGAGAAGGAAGGAGTTAGTTAGCTGAAAAGAAATGTCAGTCCTTACATTTCTTATATGTTACCTTGATCTGAGATCCTTTGCTAAACCTTGCTGTCTTTTTTTCCATCTTCTCTGGCTCTGTACTTGTTGCTCAGTTTACGCCAGCATGAGATGCCACTGTGTTGGGTAAAGAAAGAAAGAAACAAAGAGAAAACAAACCATACCAACCAATCAACCAGCATCCAAACAGGCCTTCTGTTCCTCTACTTCCACGTATGTATTACTGACCTCTCCTTTCAGCTAGTGCACATACACATACAGCTAGGAAAGTGAATTTCTATTCAGATCAGTTATATAAGGTGGGTATGGCACACCTTTTATTTTAATTGAAGTCTTGATTTATATCGCTTAAAAATGAGTATCGGAATATGACATTGATAATTTAGGACTTTGCAGGGAAATGGAGAAAAACAATTTCCCCTTCTTCTACAAGCTCCAAATAGACTTAGATGAGAGCTTCAAGTTCATATAACAATAATGGCATTCATTTGTGAGGTTTCTAGTTTGAACATCAATTAAACGAACATCAATGGTCAGTGGAAAACCCTTTTAACTTTGAAAGCAAATGAATCACTCTACAGAAAAAACTCCATCATTGCTCACTTTGTGTTGTAAATACAGCTTTAGAGTCAATGTCCAAAATAGCATTCTCTAATGTTATATGCATGAATTAACATTCCAAGCTAGTGTAAAAATGTTTGACTGTTGGTTAGAAATTAGTCTGTAGAAAATATCTTTGATGTCCCTATCTTGTTCCTCAAAGGTATGTTGGAACTTCACTCTGTGCAGAAAGTAAATAATTATTTGGAGAATTCACAACTATAAAGATAATTTAGACCATCCCAGAGAATGGTGTTCCCCCCCCTTCTATTACCTGTCTTCTCCCTTGTATGTCATCTTTTCCTTCTTTTATATCTATTTTAGCCAAAATAACTTTCATGCCTAAGGACTGGCGAACTTCATGTAGTTGCAACTTTTGAAGGTTTATCATTAAGGTCTGAAACAGATGTTCCTTCTTCTTCACTGTGAGATCTGCTATCATGAGTCTACATATGGTACACAAGAAAGATTCAAACCTACAGAATGTTGTCTTGACAATACTAACTGTAGCTAAACACTCTTTGATGCCACCTACAAACAGATAAAAAAATATATTAGGTTAGAAAGCCAAAATCACAGTTAGAAATCTTAAAGTGATTAAGATCAGAAAATAATTTTGGAAATAATGTGGTACGATGACATAGCAAAAAGAGAGCCAGTTAAAGCAGGCTACTTGGGGCTCTGATTCGAGTATTGTCAGGGATGGAGCCTTCAGAGGGTGTCTGCCCCTCATTGTGAATAATATTCTATCTAATACCTGATTTGAAGTGTTGCTACATGCACCTGTTGCCTATTAGCCTTTCACTATGCACCTCCAAAAAAAGATCTAGAATATTTATTTATTTATTAATTTGGAAAGCTCCTGTTACTTAACTGAAGACAACAGTAAGACCTTCCCCTTGGCCTTGTCTTCCTAAAACTGAAACAATCACAGAAACAAACAAAAACAAACAAACAAGAACACAATGAAACAGCACAAAAACAACAATGACAAAGAATTCTCTCAGCCTCCCTCTATATGTCATCTGCTCTAACCACATAAGCATTTTGATATCTTTCTATAGGACTAGCGTTAGCATATGCGTATTTTTTTATTTTTTTTTTTTTTCCCAGTACTCGTAGCACCATGTGAAAGTTGCTGGCTGGATGGTCACATTCAAAGAGTTGTGGTCAACAGCTAAATTTCCAAGTGGAGATCAGTGACGAGTGATGTTCCCCAGAGCTCAGTACTGGGACCAACACTGTTTAAAGTCTTTGTCTGTGACATGGACAATGAGTGCACCCTCAGCAGATTTCCTGGTGATACCAATCTTGAACAAACAGCAGGTTTGGACAACCCTTGACATGACAGGCTTTACATCATTTTTTAATTATACCATTGAGAAAAAAATATTCTTAATTATCATAGTCTGTAAAATGCTCTTGTAAATATGTATAAAATTAAGTACTCTCCTGAAGGTACCTTTTTTTAGTTTAAAGCCATTACTCCTTGTCCTATCATTATGCTCCCTGACAAAGAGTCCCTCCAGGCTTTTCTGTAGGCCCACTTTGAAAGGCCACTATAAGGTCTCCCTGTAACCTTTTCTTCTCCAGGACAAACTATCCCAAGTCTCTCAGCATGTCATCATAGGAGAGGTGCTCCAGCCCCTTGATCATCTTTGTGGCCCTCCTCTAGACTCATTCTAGTATGTCTATGTTCTTCATATGCTGGGGCGCCCAGAGCTGAATGCGGCACTTCAGGTAGTGCTGGGTTTCATAAGATCAGAATAGAGATAGAGAATCATCTACCTCAACCTGCTGGTGACACTTCTGATGCAGCCAAGGACACAGTCGGCTGTGGTCTGCCAATGCACATTGCAGGCTCATGTTTAGTTTCTCATCAACCAACACCCCCAGGTCCTTCTCCAGAGGGCTGCTCTAAGTCCATTCACTGCCCAGCCTGTGTCTGTGCTTGGGATTGAACTCCATCCCACTGTCCATGTCACTGACAAAGATGTTAAATAATATCAGTGCTAGTACTGACCCCTGCAGAACACCAGTCTTCACCGATCTAAACCTGAACATCAAGCCATTGACCACAACTCCTCGCATTCAACCAACGAGCCAATTTCTTATCCAACAAGTGGTCCATCCATTAAATCCATGTCTCTCCAATTTAGAGACAAGGAGAACATTGGAAAATTCTTTGCACAATGCACACTGTCCTCAAAGTGCAAGTCTGAGCTTAAAAGACAGGTTACAGACTTTGTAAACTTAAGCAGCACTGGATTAAAACGTGCCAGGATTCAGGGGTCAGTAATGAGACAGGTGCTGTTTTACATCTTTGTTGGTGAAAGGGACAGTGAAACTGAGTGCACCCTCAGCAGCTTTTCTGATGGTACCAAGCTGTGTGGTGTGGTTGACACGCTGGAGCTAAGGGATGACATTCAGAGGGACCTGGGAAAGCTTGAGAGGTGGGCCTGTGCAAATCTCGTGAGGTTTAACAGGGCCAAGTGCAAGGTCCTGAGTCTGGGCCGGGGCAATCCCAAGCATAAATACAGTCTGGCCAAAGAATGGATTGAAAGCAGGACTGATGAGAAGGACCTGGGGGTGTTGACTGATGGGAAGATCAACATGAGCTGACAATGTGTGTTTGCAGCCCAGAAAGCCAACCGCGTCCTTGGCTGCATCAAAGGAAGCGTGGCCAGCAGGCTGAGGGAGGTGATTGTCCCCCTCTACTCTGCTGTCGTGAGACCCCACCTGGAGTACTGCATTCAGCCTGGGGCCTGCAGCACAAGAAGGAGATGGCTCTAATAGAGCAAGTCCAGAGGAGGGCCGCAAAGATGATCAAGGTGCTGGAGAACCTCTCCTACAAAGGCAGGCTGAAAGAGTTGTTGTTGTTCATCCTGGAGAAGAGAAGGCTCTCGGGAGAACCCATTGCAGCCTTCCAGTGCCTATACATGGACCACAAGAAAGCTGGAGAGGAACTATTTATCAGGGAGTATAGTGAAAGAACAAAGAGAAATGGCTTTAAAGTAAAAGAAAATCAATTCATATTAGATATTAGAAATTCTTCACTCAGAGGGTGGTGAGCCACAAGAAAAGGTTGCCCAGAGACATTGTGGATGCGTCATCCCTTAAAGTGTTTGAGGCCAGATTGGGTGAGGCTTTGAGCAACCTGGTCTGGTGTTGAGGTGTCCCTGTCCATGACAGGGGTGTTGGAATTAGATAATCTTTAAGGTCCCTTCCAACCCAAACTTTTCTGTGGTTCTCTGATTCCTGGGGAGTCCATGAGTGGACACGGTACTCCAGATGGACTCTCAAAAGTGCTGAACCAAAGTCAAGAATAACTTTTTTGCTCCTTTTTGGATCCAATTCCACAAGGTTGTATTTGAGTTTGCTGGGACTGAACAACTACATCTGCTGGCCATGCTAGCAAGGCAGATATTGTCAGCTGAGGATTCAGTCACTGGTGAGGCAAACCTTATTTACATGATCATTTGTTTCACGCTTATGAGACATCTAAACATGTTCAAATGATAAATCGCTTTTATTATGAATCAGTGTTCTATCTTAGGCAGCTCTGTAGGAGCACTGTTTCATTTACGTATTGCACAGTGAACAACAAGATAGGAAAATAGCAGGAAAAGAATGTGGCCTTATTCTTCCTGCATTTAATTGCTTTCCTGACCAACCAAATTATTTCTCACCCTTGGCCGCACGTCTTTATGTAATGCTTGCTAATTGCTTAAAAGAAATTATTGTTCTCAAAGGATTTTTAGGTATGTGCTTTCCTTTTTTTTTTTTTTTGTTTTTGTTTTTGTTTTTGTTTTTGTTTGTTTGATAATGTAAGTTTTGGTGTGTAGGAGGGTTTAACTTTGTCAGCAACACAAACCACTTTAAATATATAATTTCCTAAATTTTGTGTTTGGCGTATTTGCAGCTTGTCATCATTGTGTTCTCTCTCATATGTCTCTTTCTATTGCTTTCTATACACATACACATATACCCATGACGTGCAGTTGAATTCAAATGTCCAAGAAATGACTGTCCAATATTCAGATAATTAAAAAATTTGCAAGAGTCATCATCATGAAGATGAAATATGCCTTCCTTTTTATTTAATAAGAATCATCCACATTTATCACGTGGACAGTAAAATTTATTGAGATTTTAATAATTTTCTTTATTTACAAATGCTTGCATTTGTGATGGGATTCCCATTTATTATGGGATGTAATAAGCAAATATTTTGATGATAATTAGCAACTTTAATTTTTTACAATTTTGGTATTAAAAAAATTAAAATGAATCTGTTAAACCTCACAAGTCAACAAGATGTAGAAAACTGATATAACAGCCTTGGAACAGTGAATCATTTTCCATGCATTTTCAAAGAGTATTACAGTAATTGGCAGTGCCAATGGAATGGAAATGCCTCTAAATTCAAAAAGATTTGGAACAGAGGAGGAAAGATTGCTTTGAATAATATAAATAAATAAATAAATAAATAAAAAGCTTCACAGAGCCATAAATAACCACAAATGAGATACTCAGATACTGTTTCTTTGGTGTTTGCTGTAATGATTTTACAGTGAATAATGAGTCTATTTATGTCGTAGTGGCCAGGCTCCTTGTTTGGTAGAGAAGTCTGTTTGCTGAAGGATCTTCATTGATGGTAGGCTTATTTAAATAAGCTTCTATGAAATGCCATGATTAAAAAATATTTTTATTTCTCATTAAGAACAAACACTAAAAATGAAAGTTTCCCAGAAGGAAATTATATCCTTAAAAGCAATACAAAACAAAACAAAAATCTTACACCACAGAAGAACAACCCCAATAAAACACCTTGATTCTGTCAGAAGAAACAAAGCAATAGCTACAGCTGTTGCTTTGTTAGAAAACTGTTTTCTGCATACTGCAATATTTAGATTTATGTCTTGTAGTGGTTTTGTGACAAACAAAGCATCAGCCAAATAGCATGGAGCAGCTTCCCTATCATGGCAAGGGAAGAATAAAATCTTTATAGTTTTGAAAACTGTAAGAGCCTTACTCTAATATGTAGGCAGTGATTTTTGAAAAGCCGCAGAGTACTATGAAAGAGCACAGTTTATTCTTGAAATAGCTGTGCTAGCCACAGAATTTCTCAAACAGAACTTTTTTTCTTTGTAAAAGCGGAACATATTTAGTGAGCATCTCATCATAGGGAAAGAGCAGGTACAATAAATAACACAGTCAGTCGAATGTGTATTGGAAAGTTTCATCTTAGTGATGATGCAGATATCGTGTATTTGTTAGTTTTCTGACATTGGGTAGAGTCATTCTCATGAGTGAGCAGCATTCTGTACGTTTGATCATGCATGTGCAACATGAAATGGAGCAGAAGGGACAAGGTCCCGCGGCAAACTGACCTTGCAACAGTGTTTATAATAGAATTTTGTTTTTAAAGAGTAAAACATATTCTGGCTATAATCTGGGTGGATCCCAGTATTTTATGAAATTAAAATTATCTGTGTAACCTGTCAGAGTTTTGTGGGAAGGGATTAGCTGATTTAAATGCAATGTTTCAGATGTCAAGGGTCTCACTCTGAGCTTCTTGAGTTCCAAAGGTCTGCAGAATAAGCCTGCGCTTTATGCACTTCATGGACTTAAAAATTATGGATAATGACAATAATTCTTTATATATATATATATATTTAGAAATATCAGAGAGCTGAGGATTCAGTTCTCTTAGATTTAGCTCTCTGTCTCTGTCTCTGTCTCTCTCTCTTTTTTTTTTCTTTTTCTTTTCCCCATAAATCTTCAATTTTCTTTCAGAAAAGAAAGTTAGAACTGTCAGGATGTAACACGTCCTAACACCTCTTAGACAACTTAAGGGAAAAAATAAATAAATAAATAAATAAATAAAATAATAAACAGAATCTCGAAAGCAAAGAGAATCATTGAGCGACTAGCTTTTTTTCTGATGCCATTGACAAGGGATGATTTTCTTAGTTTCTACTCAGAGTAATGGAAACTATGATATATTACACTCAGAAGCTAGTCAAACTCAGACATAGCTTTTATTGAGCACAGCTCCCTACACTTGGCAAAAAAAATAAATAAATCCTATATTTTTCAATGAATCTGTAAAAGTTTTCAAGTAATTTTTGTCTCATTGTAGACAAAAAGAACAACTAAGTACCTAATGATGGTTTTTTTTGTTGTTGTTTTTGTTTGTTAATATTAATTCTCAATTTTATATATTCCTTCTTTTTTTCATTTCATATTTATTAATCTAACAGTAAAGAAATTCTCTAGTAGTGGAGACTACATCTATTCTGTTAAGGCCAAATACTTAATTCAGATGTGCATATGAAAGCCATTGAATGAGTACAATCTCCTCTGACATTTACTGCCAGAGGCCCTAGTTGTCAATTCCTTCACCACCATGGTTCACAAAAACCATTCGGGATTAGCTGTATTCAGTGTGTCATTCTATCAACTGACATATTAGAATGATGCCAGGAGAAAAGTTGGTTGTTTTTTTCAGTTCAAGTTATCTTTTGCTATTACTATTTAAGCGAGTTTGGAAATATATTTTCTGTTCTGAGATGAAAAACATTCTGCTCTTTCCCCATCATCTTGCTTCTCTTTCTCCCTCATTTTTTGATTTGTAGTCATCCTTAGTTGAACATGTTCAAATAGATATTGCTTATTTCCTTGAGTTCTATATCTTCCTAACAAGCATTTTGGAATATTACGCTTCCTTCTTTGTATGTAGAGAATCCAGCCAATTGGGTCCTGATATTTCCTGCATGTTGTGGACCATCATAAGACACATCATACAGTTTGGAGTTCTTTTCCCTGAAGAACAGAAGCATAGTTTTTTGCAAACTGTCATGTAGTTCAGAGACATACAAAACTCTTATATAAGCTAGGTCAATACTGAGGTCTAGGTGAACAGTAGTGGCTTACTTTCTAAATTTTATGCACACAATCTATTCTATATTATGTACTAGATTGTTCAGAACTGTAGTGGATATTTCCCTATTATACTACGAAGTGAAGCAGAGATGACACATGTTTAGCACTTCAAGGAACAGACACTGAATTAAAATAGATAAGACATAAAAGTTGATTCAAAGCATCTTTTCTTCCCCCTTTTGTTAAGCTACCTGGAGCTAATTTTCTACATGCCAAATGTGTACCCTGGCTTCCAGAGCCAAACAATCAACTAACAAACAAACAGACAAAAACAAACAAACAAACAAAAACAAACAAAAACAAACAAAAACTAACAAAAAAACCACCAACTCCATAAACAAAAATGAAAATTTTAAAGATCATAGAATCATAGAACATCCTGAAGTAGATAATATTTTATGTTCTTTTTTCCTCTTTTTCAGTGACATATTACAGTCATCTTATTTCATTGGAAGTTATTATATTATGGCAATTTCACAGTACAAAATTATCAGGAAAGTACTGTTTTCCTCCACCTTTCTCTTTCTTCAGCCTTATATATTTTAAGAACATGAGTTTCTATCTTCCTCCTTATTTATACTAAGCTAATAACAGTGTCTGAGGTGAATGTCATTTAAAATTGCATGTATCTCATATGACTTTTGAAACCTTTGACTTCTTGAAATAGAATATATATTTATATACTCTTTTTAAGTATAGCTCATGTTATAGCTCACCTATATTCTCACCTGTATTTCTTCAAGTTTTCAAGTTCTACATCTTTATAATGATCAGAATTTATAAAAATCTGAGACTTACTGTATAATATTAGAATGCTATTACATTCCTTCAGAATTACGTTTTATTATTATAGTCATATATTCAAAAATGTTATTGACTTTCTTAGTGTTCCTCTGAACTATCTGGACAGCTTAAATGACAAAACAATTATTATGTCAACACTCTTTGGAAAGCTGTCGTCTTTCATGTGGTAGATGACAGGTTGACCATGAGCCAGCAGTGTGCCCTGGTGGCCAAAAGGGCCAATGGGATTAAATGGCGTGAATTAAAAGGAGTGTGGCCAGCAGGTCAAGGGAGGTGACCTTTCCCCCTCTACTCTGCCATGGTCAGGCCTCACCTGGAGTACTGTGTCCAGTTCTGGGCTTCCCAGTACAAAAAAAAAAAAAAAAAACAACACAGGGATCTCCTGGAAAGAGTCCAGCGGAGGGCCACAAAGACGATACAGGGCCTGGACCGCCTTCCCTATGAGGAAAGACTGAGAGACCTGTGCCTGTTCAGCCTTGAGAAGAGAAGACCGACAGGGGATCTTATTAATTTTTACAAATACCTTAAGTGTGGGAGACAGAGGAATTGTTTGGCAAATTTATAAGATCTAAAATAAAAACAAACTCAGTTAGTCAAGAGATTTACAAGTGCTAGACTTATTGCAAAGAGATGGAGAAGACTTGGTGCTACTGAAAATAAACTTCTCTTTTGGTTCTTCATAAGTTTCAAACTAAGTTTAAAATGCTTCATATCCTTACAGATGCTAAATAAATAAACAAGGGTTAGTCATCATACTGGCTGAAAAATCATTAGATTTCACATTTATATTATCTGGTATTTGCTCTGTTTTCCTTCTGTTGCTTGAATCCTTGAGATATATTTGGTTTCCATTTTCAGATATGTCTGCAAATGTGTCTGGAAAAATCTTAGTATTTTTACGTAAAATGAAAAGTTATTTTCAGATATATTTTTATGCCTAAGAGCTGAGATGATGACTAACTTAAAAATTATGAAGAACCTCTTGATAAAAACAAACCTTCTGGCAATATATATATCAACAGCTCAGCTTAGGATGTTCTGTCCAAAACATATATTTTTAACATTAAGGTTTCACTACTGCCTCCACTTCTGTAGAACTGTGCAAAAAGTTACTGACAGAGCCAGAAAAAGCTCTGTACTATTTGCTATATATATTAAATCTAATTTCTACAAGATAACTGTAAATTGTAACCTTCAAGGATGGGGAATTGTCACAGGTGTGTTTCACCCCTTATTTTCTTACCAAGGTATAAGCCCAAAGACATATAACTCTATGTTTCCTTAGAAAATTTCTGGCTTGGAAACGGCTAGGAAGGGCCGGAGGGCAGACCCGGGGAACTACAGGCCGGTCAGTTTGACCTCAGTACCAGGGAAGCTCATGGAGCAGATCCTCTTGGGAGTCATCATGCGGCACTTGAAGGGCAAGCAGGCGATCAGGCCCAGCCAGCATGGGTTTATGGAAGGCAGGTCCTGCTTGACGAACCTGATCTCCTTCTACGACAAAGTGACGCGCTGGGTGGATGAGGGAAAGGCTGTGGATGTGGTCTACCTTCACTTCAGCAAGGCTTTTGACACCGTCTCCCACAGCATTCTCCTCAAGAAACTGGCTGCTCTTGGCTTGGACTGGCGCACGCTTCGTTGGGTTAGAAACTGGCTGGATAGCCGGGCCCAAAGAGTTGTGGTAAATGGAGCCAAGTCCAGTTGGAGGCCAGTCACTAGTGGCGTCCCCCAGGGCTCGGTGCTGGGGCCGGTCCTCTTTAACATCTTCATCAATGATCTGGATGACGGCATTGAATGCACCCTCAGTAAGTTTGCAGATGACACCAAGCTAGGTGCGTGTGTCGATCTGCTCGAGGGTAGGAAGGCTCTGCAGGAGGATCTGGATAGGCTGCACCGATGGGCTGAGGTCAACTGCGTGAAGTTCAACAAGGCCAAGTGCCGGGTCCTGCACCTGGGGCACAATAACCCCAAGCAGAACTACAGGCTGGGAGAGGAATGGTTGGAGAGCTGCCAGGCAGAGAAGGACCTGGGAGTGATGGTGGACAATCGGCTGAATATGAGCCAGCAGTGTGCTCTGGTGGCCAAGAAGGCCAACGGCATCCTGGCTTGTATCAGAAACATTGTGACCAGCAGGGCTAGGAAGGTGATCGTCCCCCTGTACTCGGCTCTGGTGAGGCCGCACCTCGAGTACTGTGTTCAGTTTCGGGCCCCTCGCTACAAGAAGGACATCGAGGTGCTTGAGCGGGTCCAAAGAAGGGCGACGAAGCTGTTGAGGGGCCTGGAGAGCAAGTCCTATGAGGAGCGGCTGAAGGAGCTGGGCTTGTTCAGCCTAGAGAAGAGGAGGCTCAGGGGTGACCTTATTGCTCTGTATAAGTACATTAAAGGAGGCTGTAGCGAGGTGGGGGTTGGCCTGTTCTCCCATGTGCCTGGTGACAGGACGAGGGGGAATGGGCTAAAGTTACGCCAGGGGAGTTTTAGGTTAGATGTTAGGAAGAATTTCTGTACTGAAAGGGTTGTTAGGCACTGGAACGGGCTGCCCAGGGAGGTGGTGGAGTCACCATCCCTGGAAGTCTTCAAAAGACGTTTAGATGTAGAGCTTAGGGATATGGTTTAGTGGGGACTGTTAGTGTTAGGTCAGAGGTTGGACTCGATGATCTTGAGGTCTCTTCCAACCTAGAAATTCTGTGATTCTGTGAATCAGGTTGCACTTGCATAACCTCCTGTTTTGGTTTGACTTTTGTTATTGTTGTTTTGGTCATATATAATCTCCACCATTTTTCCCTAGTTCTCAGGGAGTTCTCTTGAGGTAGAAAAACTTCTGCAGAGTGTTTCACTACATCTTGCTTGCTGTCTGATCTGTCTTATGGCCATCTTGGATGCAGTCACACAGCATATGCAGGACAACCTGTGGATAAGGCCCAGTCAGAATGGGTTCATGAAAGGCAAGTTCTGCTAGAGCAATCTTCTATCACCAGGTGACCCAGCTGGTGGATGAGGGAAAGGCTGTTGACATAGTCTACCTAGACTTCAACAACGTCTTTGATAAGGTCTCTAACACCTTTCTCCTGGAGAAGCTGTGGCTTGGGCAGGTACACTCTTTGCTGGGTTAAAAACTGTCTGTACAGCCAGGCCCAGAGAGTGGTGGTAAACAGAATGAAACCCAGCTCGTGACCTGTCACCAGTGGCATTCCTCAGGGGTCAGTGTTGGGGCCCATCCTCTTTAATATCTTTATTAATGATTTGAATGAGGGAATTGAATGCACCCTCAGTAAGTCTGCAGATGACACCAAGTTGGAAGGAAGTGTCAACCTGCCAGAAAGTAGGAACACTCTGCAAAGGGGCCAGGACCAGTTGGATTGATGGGCAGAGGTCAATGGGATGAGGTTCAATGTGGCTAAGTGCCGGGTCCTGCACTTTGGCCACAACAACCCCATACAATGCTACAGTTTTGGGGTGCGTGGCTGGAAAGCTGAGGAAAGAAAAAGGATCTGGAGGTGTTTGTCAAGACTTGCTGGAACATGAGCCGGCAGTGTGCCCAGGAGGCCAAGGCCAACAACATCCTGGCTTGTATCAGGAATAGTGTAACCAGTAGGACCAGGGAGGTGATCTGTACTCTGTACTCGACTCTGGTGAGGCTGCACCTTGAGTACTGTGTTCAGTTTTGGATCATTCACTAGAAGAAAGACATCAGGCCCTGGAACATGTCCAGAGAAGGGCTACAAAGCAGGTGAAGGTCCTGGAACACAAGTCCTGTGAGGAGCAGTTGAAAGAGCTGGGGTTGTTACGTTTGGAGAAGAGGAGGCTCAGGGAAGACCGTACTGCTCCCTACAGCTACCTGAAAGGAAGTTGTAGAGAGCTGAAGGTTGGCCCCTTTTCACAGATAACTAGTGATAGGACTAGAGAGAATGGCCTCAATTTGTATCCAGGAGGTTTGCGTTGGAAATTAGGAGACATTTTTTCTCAGAAAGAGTGGTCCGGCATTGGAATGGGTAGCCTAGGGAGGTTGTGGCATCACCATCCCTGGGGGTGTTTAAGGAAAAGTTGGGCGTGGTACTTTGGGACATGGTTTAGTGGGTAATAGTGGTAGTAGGGGTATGGTTGGACCAGATGATCTTGAAAGTATTTTCCAACCTTAATGATGATATGATTATTAATATTTTATTTTATTATTTTTTTTTGTAAACTGGTTCTGAAAATTATACATGCATCTATGAGTACAGTGTCACAAAGACTAGAGTAAAAAATTCACATCACCTAAAAATAGCTATCAATGATGTCAGGTAATACTCAGCATGACGAATGGGATTGAGAACTGACAGTAAGAAATTTTAAGCACCGAAAATGAAGTAGTTTTACAACAGCTAGCTCTGGATGCACGTCTCATAAACATTTAGAGCCTCCTAATCTGAGACAGTTCAGTTTATCCTCTCTGCCACACTGTCAATGAATGCGATGGAAAGAGACAGTACATATTAATTTTTGAAATACTCCTTGATATTTCATCACATTCTAATAATGTATAACTGGAATAGTCAAAATACTTGTCTATTTCAAGTAGAGATAAGAAGAAAAATGTGGTTAGAACTGCAAATTATAATTTCAAAGTCTTATTTTCCAAAGAGGACTTTTACTCTAACACATTATGCAGAATAAACCAATCTCTAAAACCATCTGAAACCATCTGAAAGCACATCTCTGAAACCATTCTGAAATTATCCTTTTTTTTCCTAACTCACCAAATACCTATGATAAACCAAATTTTATGTTTGTGTTTTTGTTTTCAAGTTGCATTGTTAGCTTATTCCCTTTCCTAATTCAAACACTACTAAGTACAATGGATAGTTAGGCATTATCTGAATGCTTAACTTCCTCTTCAGAATGCTTTTAAGGAGCATGATTTCATTGTTTTTGGTAAGGACATCCTTAGGGCTAAAGCAAACAAAACAAGATCATCATAGTATCTAATTCTGTTTACATAACTGTTAACAGTTTTCATTTTTCAATTTTACCTGATAATATTTTTTGTACCTCCAAGGCAACATCAAATGATAAAGAGATAAAATGTTCCCAGGAAATAGGACTATTAAATTCCTTGCTTGATGGCAACAGAAAGAACTCGTTCACTGAAGCATTTATTGATGTTTCATTGACTTGAAACAGATAATTAGGACAGAAAGGAAACTGTTAAGTATGTTCTATATCACAGACCTGTTATTCTGAAGGAAGTAAAATGAAAGATACAAAAAATCAGGGAATGATGTTCATTCCTGTCCATACATCCCTGTTTTCTTTGATAGGGATGTATAAAATATCACACCTGTGAGACTATTTTGAGCTCACTTCCTATAATAAGAAAAATCTGGATAAATAACTTTTAGTTTATTATTTATGTATACATTAGTTTTGAGAAAAATGTATTTTAATGTTTATCTCTTTAGAATATATGGTTTATTTTCATAGTTTTTACATTGAGAACTGTTATTAAAAATAACCAGCTAAATAGAACTGCAGATCCTTTTACAGAATGCTGGTTTGATGGTTTCTGAAGCCAAACAGGACCATCATGAGAAACTAGTCTGATTTCCACATAGATGCATAGCATTTCTCCAAGGAAACCCTTTATTATAAATGTCCAATTTCCCAGAATCACACTGCTAGACACCATACTGTGCATAGACAGAAGTAGATTCCTGATCTACTTAAGGTAAGGGGTAGGGAACTACCTGTACCACCCAGGAGTGAAATTTCTATGCAGTTTTACTTACATGTATAGACATGTATAGACATCTATAGCTGCCACAGAAACCAACCACAGCCCAGTTAGATCCTTCTCCAGGGCTGCCAGAGATTTCAGGATCTTCTTCAGACAAAGCCAAGCAAGGACCTGAACCCCTACCTACCTTCTACCTTGAGTGCTACAGTCATAAAGCTTAATCAAAAAAATGTCATGCATCTTCCATGCTGCTCACCTCAGACATATAAAATAAAGCATTTAAGTACTTATGATTCCTGCTGTGGAGACCAGGCACATTGTCATGCAAGTATAAGCTATATCATCATTTTTCCTTATTGAATTGTGTTTAAAAACTTGTGTTTAAAACTTATCAGGCCTTTTCTAGGGTCTGGGTAATGACTGGGGTGAGTGATAATTGCAAACTTTAAAAATCACTAACACTAACACTGCTGTTTGTTATCTATAGCTGCAGACTACAGCTGTGTATTAGTAGACCACGGTCTTCAGGCTACAGCTGTGTTATTCTGCAGAGTGACTACCCTCAATCAAGTTAGAAAAACTTGGTCGGAATTAACAAGAGTGTTTATACAACAGAAGCTAACTCCTTGGTGGAGATGTAACTTAAGCTAGCAGATGGTTAAATTCATCTCTCATTCAGTGAAAATGAAGTCTTTCATTAACTTTAATACAAAGTAAATTGGGCTGCTGTCAAGTAAAAAGCAAAATCTCCAGCTAAAAGCAGAGCCTCAGAAAACAGACACCTGGAATACCTGTCCTCAAACCTCTTAATACAATCTTATATGTATCTCCTTAGTGTGTGACAGTCATCATCTTATGGGGATTCCCTTCTTCTCCATGGAACAGGGCAGATGGTTTCAGTCAAAGTAGACAAGTTTTAATTTACTGTAACTTTCCTGCAGTAGACTGGCTCATATGGGATCTCTTAGTTTTAGAAGGAGACACACAGGAAAAAAAAAAAAAAAAAAAAAAAATATATATATATATATATATGTATGTATGTATGTATATATTTCACAAGAAAAGAGAAGAAAAAATACTTTTTTTTTTTTTTTTCCATTCTGACTTCAAAGAAGATAGGCGAAAGCATACTGATTTTTAAAGACTAAAAGCATATTTTTTCAATAGTAAATGCAATAGTTTTTATTTCTAGAAAGAGATTTCAAAGGAACTAGAGCTAGCAGTACTGGAGCTGTAGATTTATGCTGTGTTAAGATAGGCATGATTTTTGGCAGACACACTGAATGCTAATACCATCTGGAGATTTTGCATATTACTTAAACATTCAAAAATGATTAAAATGTCTTTTTAAATACAAACATCAAATTAAATTCTCATAATTAAGCCTCAAAATGCATTAATACTCCATGTGCCAAATTCACCGGTCGGATAAACAGTCTTAATGCCATCATTACCTACATTTAGTGGTTGTATTCTGAGCCTTAGTGATGCATTGAATTTTATCAAATTATACTTACTAATGTCAGGTTTTAATTCTCATATTTCTTTCTCAAGTGAAAAGGGTGAAATTCACTACTGGGAACAGACTTAGCAAAAAGTGCATGCACTGAAGCCCTCTTCAGGCAAAGTAATCAGGTAGACAAAACTTTACTACTACTACTACTACTACTACTACTACTACTACTACTACTACTACTACTACTACTACTACTACTACAACTAACTAACTAACTAAATGAATAAATGTACTTAGCAGCTCTGAACAAATAGAAAAGAGACAGAGAAGAAAACAGAGAACATCTCTGTGTATTCTCATAATCTGATCAAATAATTTTGTCTAATTTCTTAGTGTGTTGTTGAAAATAGGAAGATCTGTGTTTTGTGCACTGTGTGATGCAAAAACATTTTCCTTGATTATATTTGTTAGCTTATCCATCTTCCAATGAGTCTCCTTTAGGTAATAAAAAGATTGGAGAAGATTTGCAAGTGAAACTTGAAAACTAACTAACTAACTAACTAACTTTATTCATATAAAATGAATAAAGCAAAAATGTCAATAAAAATAAGTATTAAAGGACATAAATACATTTTAAAATAGCAAATACAGAATATGCACTGTCATTCTTATATAGTCAGTGGGATATACATGAACAATCAGTTCAAGTAGTCCTGTTAATATTAAATAGTTCATTAGTTCTCACTGAAATTATCAAGAGTGATTCTTGGAGTAAATAATAGTAACAGTAATAGTAATATAATAATAATTCTTTTAAGAATTACCTTTAAAACACTCTGGTTTGTGTGTTCTCATGTTAGGTTCACATAACTAAACAACTTAGTGAATGTAAAATTTTTCTGAACATATTTTACATTCTCTGATGCTTGATTTTTTTCTTAGGTAAATTTCAAATACAGTGTTATTGTTGGTGTTTTCAATATGATGTTTCATAACTGAAAGAAACACACATACAGAAAATCATTAAACAAATCACAGACAACATTTTCCTTGAGGTAAGTGCATTGAAAACAATTGATTTACCCACCAGATTAATGCTGTCAGTAGTCACAATTGTGTTTTACCATAGCCACTACTGACAATTACTAAACTTGTTGTGCAGTGAAGATGAGCTGTTTATCTTATGTTCATACACACAGTTGTTCACTCTGTATTAGTTGACCCTTTATACCTGACAATGACTTGCACTTCCTATATATTCCCTTATAAATTATATATATATTTCCTTATATATTATATATATATTCCCTTATATATATGTATTCCCTTATATATATTTACCTTTACTTATTTATCTATTTACTTTCTTCTGAACTAATTGTGAACTAGAGTTCACAATTCACTATTCACACAATAGTGCATTCTTTCTTGCTCTATTTGGTTCTGGTGTTTGGGGTTGAAGTGTTCTCCCATGTATATTTAGATACCACTATGTAGTAGCAAATGAAACAAGGAGTACATAAATAAAATGATTTGAACAAATACTATATAAAAATATGGAAATAAAAATTGAGTAACTAATCATTGATCTTCCTATTTTGATCTTTTCATTGAAAACCAATTAATGCCAATAAAGATTAATCAGCTCAATTATTTCATTTAAAAAAAATCAAATATTTTTTTGTACTTCAAATACAGCAGTACCACTTACTCATCCAAATTTGTTATGCTCTTCTTCATGACGACATGTTTTGTCATTAAAAGAAAAACTGTACAGTATGTGATAGCAAACAGATGACTCAGCTGGAATATGCAAATCTATTTATTACTTACAAAATTTTCCTCAAACTCATAGTCACTATTAAAGGAGAACATTAGGTGTTGCCACAAAGACTTAAGTACTTATTGCCTTTCTAATATGTATTACATAAATGAAATTTTATTTTAAAATTGTCTCCTACTTAAACAATTGACATAATTATCATGAGTTTTCAAAAACAAAACAAAACAAAATGAAAAAAAAAACCAAAACTTTTGCAGTTTCCATGCTATGTCGAAATTTTTGAATAAATTATCATAACTGTAATCTCTTTTATATTATCTCTATACTGCAAATTCAAAACTGCTTTGCTATATTGTGTTATAGACAATACTACCAACAGTATCATGATGTCATTTTTAAGAAACATAAAATTAAACATTTTACTTTCATGTCTATTAACAGTAATGAAAACTTCTTCCGTCCTTTTGTAGTCCATTGTATGTAGAATGTTACCTTACTATTGTTAAAGTGAATGAAGAACTACCATAATCTGCAGGTTTTATTTCTTTGGAGATAAATCTCTAGATCATTATCTCACAAAAATAATTTTCATGTGATGCAATAGCATTAGTTCAGTGATGTTAGTTCTGTGTTGCAATTAGTTCTGATTGGATCTAGTTGCCAAGTTTACTATTTTTGAATTAAAATTCCTTGGAATACTGAGGAGGAATAGATAATTTTAGAGAGAAGTCTTTGGAAATTTGTCAAAATTAAAATGGAAGTACATTTAGTTATGAATCTCTAAAGTTTTTATTGAGCATCATCTGTAAATACAAAGCATACAAAATGTACTATTTTGAAAATAGTCCTGACTTAACATACATAAAAGACTCTGTTGTTACTGTTTCTCTAAAGACTGTTTTTATGCAGAAAAAATCTGCTTTTCAGGGTGAAATGAACCAAAATAGCAAAATAAATAAATAAAGAAAGAAAGATAAAAAAAGTTTCTACTTCTGCAGTTTGATAAGGTTTTCCTAAGACATAATCTTCAAGAAGTCCGAGAAGGTTTTGTAGCTTTACAGGTGTCTGATTTTTCTGTGGCCTCACCACTATCTTAAAACAATTTAACAGAACTTTAAACGGCAAAGTCTTTTGGTCCTGAAACTTCTGTTACAGCTCTTTACCCTTGAAAATATACTGTCTCTAGTAAGAACAAAAATTACAGAAGAGGCCAATTTATGATGATTTTATTTTTCTATAACTAAGGTTAGCTTCATGAAACATAATAAACTATGAAGACTGAAAAAATGTTGGGATAGTGCATTTGAGAGATTGGTGGCTTTTTGCCCAGCCTACTGGTTTATGACTTGTTCTTTTTCATGACATATGTTTAGTTATGACTCAGTCACTGAGTTGGATTCACAGCAAAGGGGATAATAGAAACCAATATGATGCAAAAGAATAAATGAATAAAGCTCTTTATTAATGACAGCTTTCTTCTGCACAAATGAAACTTGAGCCCATTAGTCAGATCACAAGAGCTTGCACTTGCCCAGTTTTAAACTTAGCATAGCAAAGGAAATACTACTACTACTACTACTACTAATAATAAAAAAATCATAAACAATAAAAAATAATAAAAATAATACAATACAACAACAACAACAAAACTAAGAAAAAAAGAACTAATCCTTTCAAAGTTAGTGTGTCCTATAAATTGTGATTGTAAACTTTTAAAGTTTACTTTAAAAGTCGACTGCCCTGTAAAAGACCATCTTGATACTATACTCTGTGACGCACACCAGACCTGATAATTATTATGTAACTAAGGCATCAGACCTTAAACTGTTGAGACACAATATGAAGTAAACAGATTAGTCGACACTCTTCTAGAAAAAAATAATGGTCTCAGAGCAGCCAAGAATACCTGCCTCGTTCACATCTGTTTGGCTCCACACCACAAAGTTTGCACACCACCTGAGAGAAGCATCTGGCTGTGATGTCCAGCTATAGTTTTTAGCCACAGAACCAAGGGTGAAATTCAGTTTGATGCTGCAGTCAGTTATTTTAACATAGGTGCCTGCTGTTATTCTGTTGACCTTTTCTGGTCTGGGAGATAAAACAAAGTGTGGTGGTTTTACCGTGCTGGGCAGCTAAACACCACAACCGCTTTCTCACTTCTCCTCCTTAGATGAGGAGGGGAAGAAGTGAAGCAAAGAACAACTCACGGGTTGAGATAAGGATAATTTAATTAAAGGGAAAAAATAATAATAATTAATTAACGATTATTATGAACTAAACAATTTAACTAAAGGGAAATAAAAAGGGAAATGGGAAAAGGGAGGGGGAAAGGGAAAATTAAAAAAAAAAAAGGAGGAAAACAAACAAATAAAATAAATGAAGGCTATGTGGAAGTGCAGAGGAAAGAAATTACTCTCTACTGCCCACAAATGAGCGATGCTTGACCACGTCCTTGAAGCAGGGCCTCAACGCATGTAGCCGGTGTTCGGTAGGAGGACCAACGTTTTCACAACGATAGCCCGCCCCTCCCCTCTTCTTCCTGTTTCCACCTTTTATTGCTGTGTGACATCACATGGTATGGAATATCCCTTTGGTTGGTTTAGGTCAGCTGTCCAGTTTCTCTTCTCACTTTTTGCCCACCCCATACAAGGGTTAGAGAGAGGCCCAATGCTGTGCCAGCACTGCTCAGCAGTAGTCACAGCACTGGTGTAATACCACTGCTGTTCCAGCTACAAGTACAGAGTACGGCACTGTATGGGCTGCTTCAGGGAAAGTTAACATTCCAGCCAGACCCAGTACACAAAGCATGTCTTGAATATTTGTTTCTTTTTGGATCTGCAGGTATGCTAGAAGAACACTGTAGTACCTAAATGACAGTAGGCCATTATTCTTAGGTTGCTGAAATTAGCTTAGGACATTAGAGTTTGTTTCCAGAAAGTGGTTGTTCATGGTAGCTAAAAGTAAAATCTCTCATTACAGTTAATGAAGAGTTAATCAATAACCTCACTAGAGCTTAAAGTGATTGACAGCTATGACGAGTGAGGTTCATTTGCCTAAGCACGGACATTTGAGATACCATAGTATATCTTGCCCAATATCCAGAGGCTGCTTCAGAAAGCCCTGTGTCCACTGTAGAATCTGTGCTGTCTGTCAGCCGAAGTGGAAGTCTTACATACTCAAGGAAATCTCAAATAATACAAGACATCCATGATTAGGCATATATGCTACTCCTGACAAATACTATTTATCAGCTGAAATACTTTCTAAGACCTAGTGATCTTCTGGAGAAAAGATTTACAGGTTATAGAGGTTATATATACAGGTTAGAGGTTATACCAGATACCTTAGATCAGGCATTTAAAATTGTGCCTTCTGCCTAAGTTTAGGCACCTGAATTCCACTGTTTGCTCACATGTAGACATTTAGATTTAGGTACTGTAATCGCTACTGAAAAACAAGTCTAGTTTCAGAGTGATCTTTGGGACAATTATACCTTGAATATCATAGGCATATGCCATGGGAGATTTTTTTTTGATTAGTGGGACTACAGGACCACTCATTAATTTTTCTTCTCATTATTTCTACAAATCTCTTCATTTGTAAAATACCTATTTTCCCTGAAGTTAAAATAAATGTCAATAAATCTATTTATTCTATTTATTTCTATTTATTGTATTTCTAACTCTTAAGCTGTTGATTATTTATTCTTTCTATTGATAGAATACTTAGCAACGTGAAAAGGATATAAATCCTGTTTAAAGCACTAGAGATGACATTTAGACAACACAATGTCTTTGTAAAAGCTTTTAATACAGGACAATTTTCTGGATATCTTACTAATAACTTAAGTCACCTGAACTGAGTTACCATAAAACATCTTGCTTGTCCTATTATCAACAGATTTCCAGAAAATCTGTCTAGCATTGTTAATTCAGATGAAATATCCAAATGCCTTTCTCCTTCTGATAATTTTGGGTGCCTTACTCTGCGCACATATATTCTTCTTCCAGAGATGCACTGTGTCTTTGTAACTAGGACTAACCAGTATGATTAGATATAGAAGTGCTAGGTGCTCTGAAGGTCACATATAAGCAGAATAATTTTGATGCCACTGAAAATATGTGTTTAGAGCAACAATTGGAACTGCCTTTGGGTTGCCAGCTCCTGTGATTTGCCACAAGCATCATGGCATGTGGGGTGGGGTTCTAGTTTAGATTCAGACATCTAACTTCTGGTAATTACCATGCAGACATTATCATATCAGCCAGGTGTTTAATGTGATAGGGTACCTAATGAAAATATAAGGGGTGATTCAGTGCTTACCCATAAACATGAAGTACATTTTGAAAGGCTTTAGAGTGTCTCTCCCTGTCTCCAACTGGAAGAGGGCAAGGATGTTCTCTGCCTCTTGTGTAGTCTAATAGATGCCTCCAGATAGCATAGATACTCTCAGACTTCAGCAAGTACATGGAAAGCCATCTACAAGCTATATCGTTTGTCTCCAGGGTAGGCTACTGAGAGAGAAACTCTGTAACATTCATTCTTACAGGTTTCAGCTTCAGGTTGTGACTGTATGGGTCTAAGGCTGTAGGGGCTCTTTGCCAATTTTGAGGTAAACACATGAACCTTCACAAAATTTGTGGCTTATAAATAGCATTTTTATTTTATTATTATCTTTAAGGTCCCTTCCAGCCCCTAAAACTATTCTATGATTTTGTTTGTTTGTTTGTTTGTTTTTGTTTTGTTTTTACTATACTTTTGCCAGGCAATAAAAAGGAGAAACAAGAGCTGCCTTCAGCAGAATGTACTTTTTTCCACCTCAAACCTGTTCTGAAGATCTTTCTTGGATTTAGAAAGAGCTTTTCCTTTCAGGAAACCAGAAGTCTTGCTTTTGTTCCAATACACATCTTGCTGTACTTCTCTGAATGTTCCAATTCTCAGTTTGAGCAAGTTGTCTGGATTAGAGCAAGAGTCGAGGCTAATTCATTTTTCCTATAGGGAAACAAGCCTTTCTTTCCACGTGGTGCTCACAGATGAGCCATGTGATAGGATATTTGTTGATTTCATTATTTTCTTTTGTGACTTTCTATACCATTGGTAAAATGACAGCACATTAAAAGGAGAAAAATTGTCCATATTTCTGGGGAACAATATAGAATATTGTCTTTTTTTTTTGTTTTGTTTTGTTTGTTTGTTTTTTCTCCCTACCCATCTTACTTCAAACGTTTTCTCAGACTATTGTATAGAGTTCAGTTCTGTATTCAGTTATTTCTTCCTCCTAATAACTTCATATATCTCATCACATTATGAAAGTACATTTTACAGGCACTCTCATCCTGTATAAACCAATTCAAGAAATGATGGGGGCATGGAGTTCTAAAGTTGACGTTTATTTTATTTTATTTTATTTTATTTTATTTTATTTTATTTTATTTTATTTTATTTTATTTTATTTTATTTTATTTTATTTTATTTTATTTTATTTTATTTTATTTTTATTTTTCCTGCAGATCTTAAAGCTCCCATGGTGACTTTAAGTTTTAATTTTCCATCAGTTTCTGGTATACTGTTTCCATGGTTGTTTAGCTGATGTTTTTGTGCAATCTGTAGAGAGCACAATCAAATTTTTAATGCAAAGTGAGTTTGTGATGAAGTTGCAGTCAGCTTATGAGTTCTGAGGACATATTTTGACCTTTTTGCCAGGGTTCATCAGCACAGAGAAAAGTGAACTGCTGTTTTTCTCCTGGGATGTGAAAACATTCTCTTTTGTAACTATTTATTTCCATCACTTAACATTGAAGCCATTGCTGTACGTGAGGGAATACTGGTTTAAAGCCAATTTTGCTTCAGTTTGTGAAAGTAGAAGGAAAAGGACAAAATGTTTAATTTACTCTTAGCCAATTGTAGTAACTTAGCAGCACTAATTAGTAATAATTAGTAATTTAGTAGCACTATTCTCTTGTACTTAGTCCCTTGTATAAAAATTTACACACATGCATGTTATGAGAAAAATGTTACTAACTCAGAAAGTTTGGGTTTAAAAACAGAATTAAATTAAGAGTTCATAGTGTCTTTTAAAATCAATGTAGAGAATTAGAATGTTGCATATTATTTCTTTGTTCTATGAAGACACTGCTATATATTTCTGAACCTAAATTTTTCCTAATAGAGGTAAGAAAAACATGCAATGTGCACTTTGATACTTCCATCTCTTTCTTAAGGGAGTATGGTCATGATGCTGAAGTCAGCTAATGACAAATACACTCAAAGCTGATTTAGCACAGAAGTCATATAAAATTATTTTCACCAAAAAATGATATGGCCAATGCCACCGCACTTTGGTGTTAGAAATTAGGGGAATTTCTAAGGTTTTACTCCTTATATTTACTAATGAAGACATACATAGCATTTGGACCAAATATTTAAATTTAGTTGTCTAGTGTTTAGTTATGAAGCCGTCATTTTGCCAAATCTGGAAGTTTATTCATTTTATTCAGCTTGCTTTTTTTTTTTTTTTTTCTTATTTCTGCTCTCCAGTCAGTAGCAAAATTCTCACACCACTCAGCTATACTATTGTAAGCTTTATGTATGTAAAATGCATGTAATTTCACCCAGATATGAGCCTGTAATTGTAATTGTAGATGGAAACTATTTCTGAGTCCAAAGGAATATGTGAGGATGCACCTTTCATAAGGGATTTTATAAAAGTAAAAAGTAGTGAAATCTGTCCTTGAAGATGTGTAAGAGCACACAGATCCTCATCCAGGATGTGGGTTCCTTTAAGAAATGTGGTGTGTTACTACCATGGAGAAATAATTGTGTTAAGTATAGAAGAGTAAAACAAACAAACAAACAAACAAAAAAACAAACACCACCAACAGAAACAGATGTCTACGGTTTCAGATTAAGTCAGTGAGCATAATAAAGTTGATTTTTTATTTTTATTTTTTTCATATATACCTCTGGTCTTCATTTCTCCTTAAATGGCAGAAGATATGTCTGAGGCCAGAATTTGGATAAATATTTGCTTACTAAGTAGTTTCTGCAACAGAAGGAGCATTCTAGGAATTTCATATACTTCATACAGTCATTATAGTCCATAGACTGTGCCATGTCTAATCCAGATACATTCATCTACTGGAATGATTAGCACTGTAATTTTTGTAATTTTCTCATTTTCATCTTTAAAAGGCAACATCACTGACACCAGTTTTTTTTGTTTGTTTGTTTGTTTGTTTTACTCTAACAGATCTTTTTCTTAAATGTTATTGCTTCAGTAGTTATTCATAGGAAATGTATTTTGGCACAAATATATCAACCTCATCTTGCTGTGATATCTCTGAAATTAAAAAAAAAAAAAATTCTCTGCATGAACAACAGCAACAGAAAGCACTTAAATCTTTTGCACAGAGGGATGTGTAAGAAAATATTTTGTGTGCACAGGGAATATCAAGCACTATGTCAAAACACAGACTGGTGCACTGAGTAAAAGCTGTGACTTGATTATAGGAAATCTTTAGGGACATGGAAACCCTATGTTCTCATTATGAAATGAGATGACCAATGCAAGGAATAGCTGTACAAACCTTCTGGGAGTAACAGAAACAAAACAAAACAAATTAAAAAAATGTTTTTAATAACAGAAAAAAGCACAGGACAATGCATTTTCTAGTGGACAGGAGTTGCAGAGCTACCAGGCCTTTAGGAGATCACTTCCAGAAGTAGTTCCACTTACCCTGGCAGGTTATATACATATAACCTATATACACACACACACACACACACACACACACACACACACACACACACACACATATAAACCCATATACATATATATATGTATATGCATACACAGCATTCATAGAATGTAAAATTAAAAAAATAGCTGCAAACAGTACATAAGAACTGGCTACATAACACAGGGTCTTCTGGGACGTAGCTGTTAAAGATGCATTGATTGGTTCTTACAGGCCAGTCCCATGCACAACACAGCACATGAATACATTCATGACAAATGTGCTATGGCTGTACAAGGAGGTCATGTGGCATGTCTGCTCCCCTCTCTCTGCAGATCCATGGGTTTCTATCTTCTCTTTCCTGTGGCAAAACAGCTAGAAGACTCTTGTGGGCTTACAGCAGAGCATGTAACAGACATCAGACAAGCAACTCCAGTGGGAGAAAGAGGGAAGGTGAGACAAAATTGCTTCTAGCGTTATGCTTCAATAATTAATAACAAATTAACAAACATTCTAGTCCCTTGAATCATTCTGATGATCAGAATTCCAAAAAGCAAGAAGCGCTTGCAGGGCATATGTTAGGAAAGCTTTTGACATGATATAGTTTATGGCTTTTCATTTTCATCTAACTATTCCTACCTATACATGGTTAGTTGCATGAGCCTTGTTTATATAACTGTTATTTAAAAATACTTGCAGGAAGAGAAACATAGACAAGAAGATTTAATCTTTCACACTGATAAGCACAGTGCTTGACCAGTCCTACTCATCACTACATTCAGTAGCAGCATGCTGTGAAGACTTTGAAACCATCGTTTATTCCCTGTACTGGCTTGGGGAATTAAAGTAGCACAGCAGGGGTAACCATTTGTTCCATGCTGATGAAAGAAAAGGATTATGTGCCTGTAAAACAGAAGGCAGGGCCTTAGGGATTTTAGATTTTCAGTGGCAGAAATTTTCTAGAACTGATCACAGGACAGGGATGGTGAACTCATAATGTGTGTTGCTATTGCAAATGCTGTGCAAGTAAGGCTTGAGGTATCTGCTCTCTTTTGGCTGCTGTAGAGCTTTTGCTGCTCACACTATGCAGCAAGCACTGCCTGCACACAGGAAGAGTTCAAAGCATCAGCTATAAGATAAGGATATGGCTTAGAGGCTGTAAGGAGCAGGAGGAGATAAAGTTGAATAAGGAGCAGATGGGGGAAGAGAAATACTGTGGAAAAGGTTCATCAACACCAGCCTTGTCTCTAAAGCACATTTAACAGCAATGCATACAATTTGAAAGTAATGTTTAATGAAGACTAACATAGCCAAGCCTTTATTCTTATGCTCTGAATGGTTTATTAACTTAAACAATGTCAGTTTTTCTTCACCTTCTTTAACGTTGTTTGTGAATGTTCAGTTATTAAGTTTTCTGTCATGAGAAAAATTCAGGATGGACCTTGAAATAATCATAGAATCATAGAATATCCTGAGTTGGAAGGGACCCTTAAGGATCATCAAGTCCAACTCTTGACACCGCACAGGTCTACCCAAAAGTTCAGACCATGTGACTAAGTGCACAGTCCAATCTCTTCTTAAATTCAGTCAGGCTCGGTGCAGTGACCACTTCCCTGGGGAGCCTGTTCCAGTGTGCAACCACTCTCTCTGTGAAGAACCCCCTCCTGATGTCAAGCCTAAACTTCCCCTGCCTCAGCTTAACCCCGTTCCCGCGGGTCCTGTCACTGGTGTTAATGGAGAAAAGGTCTGTTGCCTCTCGACACCCCCTTACGAGGAAGTTGTAGACTGCGATGAGGTCTCCCCTCAGCCTCCTCTTCTCCAGGCTGAACAGGCCCAGTGCCCTCAGCCATTCCTCGTACGTCTTCCCCTCCAGGCCTTATAATACTTTAAATAATATTTTATATTTAATATGTCACTTTATATTTAACATGTCACAGTTTATATTGAACTAATAGCTACCTCTATGAATTTAACATATATACATAATGCCACCATAGTGTGGTTAAAACGTGAGAAAAATTATTTTAAAATAACATTAAAAATACTGTGTCACAGCTTTAAAGCATGTACATGATGAAGCAAATATGTCTTCAATGTTCTGTGAAATATATGCCAAGTGCACAGGGAATAGACGGTGAGTTCTTTACTGGTACAACCAGAAGCAGTTTTAGTAAAATGAAAGGCCTTCTACTTGAATTGTCAAATCTTCAGACCTGTATCATTATTTTTCTCATGGGTCTTCTGTTTATGAAATTAATGGTAATGCAGAATGACAGAGTAGTTGCTGTTAAAATATATATATATATAATTATTTTTTTTCAAATGGAATGTGATTATGCAATGAATCTTCTATACAGAGAATAAAGTATATTAAGGCACTTCAGTTGGTAGGAATCCAACTGAGAGTTTAAATCATCATAAAGTTTCCTTTTTTTTCTTTCTCCTTTTTATTTATTTATTATTATTATTTTTTTATCTTTCTGGTGAAAATTCTGAACCCGTAAGATTTTTAGGGTTTTTTTTTTTGTCTTTTTTTGGCTGTAAGGATCTTTTGTCCCAAATAATCTCACTGAAGAGATAAAGCAGCTCTGCAAGAGCCTGCATTAGAGGGAAGAAAAGTTTCATGAGTTGCTGAGAAAGACAAAGTAGGGTCATTTCTTCTGATCATCAGCTATTCTAATTTCTGTTCCATAACTGTGACCTGGCTTCATGACTTGCGGGTTTTCCTTCAGCTTCACATCATCACCTGCAATTTGCATAATGTAAAACTCCAGGAAAACACAGGGCAGGAAAAGCTTAAATTAACCTTGTAAGGTCTGAGATTCATTCTGGCTCATTAATTTCAAAGCACATGTAATTCTCATACTGAATGGGTAGTGAATGCCTTCAGCTGTAGCAATGAACTGCAATAAAATATGAAAGAAAGAGTGTAATTTTAGTACTATATCTGAAATGAGTTAGATTAGATTTTTGTGTTTAGTTGCCATGTCATATATTAGAAACATAAATACTGCAATGTAGTCAGTTTCCTATACTGAGGCATTATAACGAACAGCGAAAATCCTCTGAAGATATTTTTGAATCATAATGCTAACCTGAGAAGATATTATAACTTCATTTACTGAAAACCAGTCCCTACTGTCCAATTTTGATTCAGTGTCGTTTTATGAAACCACATTAACTATTCATTCATTCGTTCATGCATTTATTTATTTATTTATTTATGTAGGTAGATAGATAGATTTCACTGCCTCTGGAACGTAACGTATGATCATGGTTCATGGGAAATTACCCTGGAACTGTATCTTGGTAATTCACAGTTTCTTTCACCTTTACTGAGTGTGGTGGTTCTACTGAAGTGGGCAGCCAAGCTCCACCACAGCCGCTCTCTCACTCCCCCTGTTCAAAGAGGAACAGGGAGAAAATACGATGAAAAGGGCTCAAGGGTTGAGATCAGGACAAGGTAATTATTGTGATGGGCAAAACAGACTCGGCATAGGGAGATAGTAAGATTTATTGCTTATTACTAACAAGCTAGAGAAGTGAGAAACAAACGAAAGAAACCAAAAGCACCTCCCCCCCCATCCATCCTCTTCCACCTCCTCCCCCCCGAGTGGCGCAGGGGGACAGGGGAATGGGGGTTATGGTCAGTCTACAGCACTTCTTCTCTGCCGCTCCTTCTCGGTCACTCTCGTCCCCTGTGCTGTGGGGTCCCACCCACAGGATGCAGTCCTTGATGAACTGATCCGGCGTGGGCCTCCCACAGGCAGCAGCTCTTCCAGAACTGCTCCAGATATGGGTCCGTACCACAGGGTCCATCCCTCAGGAGAAAACTGCTCCTACCTGGCTCCCCCACGGGCAGCAGCTCCTGCCAGGCCACCTGCTCCTGCATGGGCTCCTCTCCATGGGCTACAGGTCCAGCCCGGAATCTGCTCCGGCAGGGGTCTTCCACAGGCGGCAGCCTCCGTCGGTGCAGGGCCACCTGCTCCACCGTGGTCTCCTCCACGGGCTGCAGCGTGGAACCCTGCTCCACCGTGGTACTCCATGGGCTGCAGGGGGACATCCTGCTTCACCATGGTCCTCACCACAGGCCGCAGGGGACTTCTGCTCCAGCGCCTGGAGCACCTCTCCCCCTCCTTCTACACTGACCTTGGCACCTGCAAGGCTGTTCCTCACTCCTCTCACTCTCCGAGCTGCTGTGTGGCGCAGCGTTTTTTTCCCTGTCTTAAATAAGCTCTCACAGAGGCAAAAAACAGCATTGCTTATTGGCTCGGCTCTGGTCAGCCGTGGGGCCCTTACCAAACATGGGGCAGCTTCTAGATCCTTCTCACAGAAACTACTGCTATGGCCCCCTGCCAGCAAAACCTTGCCATGTAAAGCCACTACACTGAGTTTAAAAGCATTTTCAGGTCTGCTTCAGAGATGTTTTACATAATACCAGCATAATAAAATTTATTGTGATAACATTAAAATAGTGACATACAATGTGTTTATCTGTTACAATCTGCTATATAAGCCAGCTGCAGATCACTCTTCCCAGAAAAATAATTGACACTCCAGGTTCAGTTATTCTGGTTCAAGGTTATATATTGACTTAGGTATATAAAATGTTAAATTAGTGTTTCACTCACGTGTCCTGTGACAAAATAAAGCATTGTATCAGAAGAGTAATTACTTAAAATAACCAATCCTGCTCTCTCAAGCAATTTCTTACTCCTGTAAATACAACTCTTCATCTATTTTTAGAAAACAAACAAACAAACAAACAAATAACAACAACAACAACAACAACAAAAAACTAAAAATGAAACAACAAACTAAGAAACAAGCAAAACCCCAAACCCTAAAAATTTAAATATATCTGAAAACATATTTCAGGAAGTCAGAAAAATAAAGCAACATTTATTGAATTCCAAGAAATATAGTCTCAGTACTAATGTTTCAGTCTATTTGGACCTAATTTCTCCTGAGCTGTGTGTTTCATCTCATGGTCTTCCTTACATCAGCCTCTTCGCTCAGTGCTTCTCAATGAAGTGGATGTAAGAAATTTTTGAAACAATAGATTTTCTTTTCTGTATCCCTCTTGCTACAAATGTTCCAAAATAATCCATCTTAAAGCAAATGCTTGGCATGGACAATTTCAGTATAAAAAATAAACATCGGCAAAGCTAAAAACAAACAAACAAAAAGTTGGTTTGCTTTAATAATAAGTAACATTATCTCCACATATTAATAATTAAAAGAGTAACCATAAATAAATAAATAAATCTCCCATTCAAAAGATTCTTCAGATTAAGAAATTTCCTCTAAAAGTACAATATTCATTGTGAATAGTAAGACATAATCTTTGATAATGACCTGAAAATTAAAATAAAAGAAAAACATATCTTGCCTTAATAAAAAGCTTAATTTGGCAATACTTAACATGAACTTATTGCTCTCACACTGCAATGAGCAGTTTACAGATAGGATTCAGACTATAGATGCCACAACTATGAGATAAAACTTTCCTAGTCTTAGGAAAATTATGAAATAAACACAATAATTAAAGCAGAAATGCATATAGAAAAATAATGGGTGAACAATCCAACGCTTGGTGAATTCTGCTTCACAATGATAGGAAGAGCTGACACGGAAAGGTCACAATGTGACGTCGTTATGAATGCTTTGCCGGCACAAGCCAGTTATCCCTGTGGTAACTTTCTGACACCTCCTGCTTAAAATCTAAAAAGTCAGAAAGATTGTGAGACCCCCACTTAATGATTTCTATTTGTACTGAAAATCAAGATCAAGAGAGCTTTTGCCCTTCTGCTCCATGGGAGGTTTCTGGCCTCCCTGAGCTTGCAGGAAAAAAAATCAATTTTTGCCTTTAAACATCCCAAAACAGTGCCTAGGTTTATTCTGTTTTCACTACATGAGTTAGTATTTTCTTAGCTAAAAACCAAGTTTGCCTATGTGGGATCTATTTATACTAGGGGGAGAAAAAATCCTCTTCTAGACTGTGATTCATGACATCTTAAAGTACACCTCTTCAGACAAAATTGAACTGCTTATTTATGTCTATTGACAATAATGGGTTTGAAGGTGACTAACTCAGAAGAAGATACCTGCTGTGAAGGCATTTATTCAGATAAATCCACAAAAGATGTTTTGTGTTTCCAAGCATGCTCATTCCAGATTTTTCCTGAACTTTGCAAAGATCCAGCATTTTTAATGTAAAGGTCTGACCTACTCCTGAGTAGTGAATATCATGGGATACAAAGATAGGTGTTTGGCTATGGCATTAGTTAAGAGAGCTGTCTTGTGCTTGTGCTAATTAGAATACATTTTCTCATTTCATTTTATATGGGAGAGTACAATACTCCCATATTGCTCATGGAGTGACTCACTGAATTTAAGGCCATGTAGTCCAAACGGTTTGTGTTTGTTTCTTCAAATTATCTCAATGGAGGGTAGATAGGCAGTGTCCATACTAGATGGACATTTCAAATTTGTGGTAGTTTAACACCAAGGCAGCACCACGTTGCTCTCTCATTTGCCCCTTATAAAAGGACCGGGGGAGAAAATAGGATGTAAAAAAGCTCAGTAGTTGAGATAAGGAGAGGGAGACCAATTACCATTATGGGAAATACAGACTTTTACTGGTGCAGGAGAATGGGGAATAGAATCAGTCCATAATGCTTTGTCTCTGCCTCACCTTCATTCTCTTCCCCTTCTTCAGTTTGGGATCCCTCCAAGAAGATTAAGTCCTTACTGATCTGATTCAACATGGGCTTCCCACAGGCTGCAGTTCTTCAAGAACTACAACTACCTGAAAGGAAGTTGTGGAGAGCTGGGCGTTGGCCTCTTCTTGCAGATAACTATTGATAGGACTAGAGGTAATGGCCTCAAGTTGCACCAGGGTTAGAAATTAGGTTAGAAATTAGGAGATATTTCTTCTCAGAAAGAGCAGTCAGGCATTGGAACAGGTTGCCCAGTGAGGTGGTGGTGTCACCGTCCCTGGGGGTGTTCAAGGAAAGATTAGACCTGGTGCTTAGGGACATGGTTTAGTGGGTGACAGTGGTGGTAGGGGGATGGTTGGACCACCTGATACCAAAGGTCCTTTCCAACCTTAACGACTCCATGATTCTAAGAACTGTTTTAATATTGGTCTAATATAGGTCTGTACCATGGAGTGTAGTGCTTTAGGAATGGACTGCTCCAGCATGGGTCCCTCATGGGTGACAGCTCCTGCAAGACCACCTGCTTCACCATGGGATGCTTCATGGGCTGCATTGTGGTGATCTGTTCTGCCATGGTACACCATGGGCTGCAGGGGAACTCTAGCTCCATCTCCAGGAGCACCTGCTTTCCCTCCTTCTTCACTGACTTCGGAGTCTGCAGGATTGTTTCTCTCTACATTTTCTCACTCCTCTCTCTCAAGTATTGTCGTGCCACATTTTTCCTTTTTTATATATGGTCTCACAGAAGTGCAAACAACATAGCTCATTGGCTCAGCTCAGGCCAGTGGCAGTTCCTTCTGGAGACATCTGGAGCTGGCTCTTGCCTCATGTGGAGCAGCTCTTAAATTCTTCTCACAGATGCCATGCCTGTAGCACCGCACTAACAAAATCCCACCAGGTAAACCTAATACTTACCTTATGTGAAACAGTATACATGCAGTATTGCCCACAGCCCACAACTGTGTATCGATAAATTTGGGCTATCAGAAACTCTGCTTCTGAGACGTGGCATAATAATATGGGACAGTTTATGTGGGATCACACACTTCTAGGATGTGTTGTAAGGCCCAGAAGGTCCTTGTTGAATTTTCTCAGGGTCCCTCAACAAGGACCCAAACCTGATACTACCTTTGTTCGTATTTTCTCAAGAAGATCTTGGGTGAAATATTTCCCCATAATTCTGTGATTTCCCCAATATTTCCCATTTTCATTAATAGAGCTAGGTGGAATGCTACAAAATAGTTATTATTAAATGAAAAGTAATATTTCTGAAGAGTTTGGATGGTTCTCAGAGTATATGTCTACTGTTAAACAAAAGGGCCAGCAGTGAACTTCATCTCTGGACCTCGATCTTGTGCATAATTAAATTGTAATCTCTATTTCTGGCTCAGTTTTGGTGTATACTGAGTAGCTTTGTCTTAGAAATCATGTAGAATGAGTTAAGTATAAGCAGGATAGTCTCATACTATTCTGTGCCACTTGAACTCCGGTCTGGATGCCAGCCTGTGTCCCTCTTTTGTTCAGCAATGCAGATCCACACACAATGTGTAAGAAGCCTTTGAAAGATGTCAGAAGCTTTTCAAATTTGAGATAGAGGTTAAATAAGGTCCGTGGCCTACATTGCAAGGAAGGAAATTTAAATATAACTTTAAGAAAAAAAAAAGGAGAGAGATTGTTTGTATTTATCTTTCCTCAATATTAATATATTCAGTTGTATATTCAGTATTAATGAGACCTTTGAGCATTTGGGTTTTATTGCAGGTATTTCTAATAGTTTCACTTTAACCTATACTGAAGGGTATAAGAATTTCCTTCTCTTTCATACAAGTAAATAGACTCTTTTAAAATCATTTGTGAGTCATCTGTCCACTTAGGTAATTCAATAAGTACTTTAGTCCATCATTTCTATTGTCTTTTACTACTTTTGCTCTGATGACCTTTTTCTGCATATGTGGTTTGTGAATTACTGTGCTTTTGGCTGGCACCTGTTAAGTTTTAGGGTGAGATATTTCTGCAGTGCTTGATCTCTGTCTTGAGTAGAATGAGTCATATTCCTTATTTAAGGCTATGAAAAAAGTCTTTTAATTCAAAAGTATTACACTGTAGGAGAGGTGCTTGAGCTTGAGGAAATTGTAAGTAAGGAAGTTGTTTGTACTGTAGGTTCGTTGTCTTAGGGCTTCCTTTCCTACCAAAAGTTAGATGCATTTAAGAGTTGGATGGTTTAAGAAGACATTTAAATAAAACAGATTGAAGTCTCTCAAGAGTGTTGAAAATGGTGTATACCACAGAACGAAGAATTCAAGGAGTCTTTTTATCTGCTTACATCAATACTTATTTCAGGAATAAACGTCCATAGTGTTACAAACATGCTATTTGGGAACTCCTACTGCAAGATATTTAAAAATAAAGGTAAGCACTTCAGAAGGCAGTACTTATGTTTTATTTTGATACAGAGTAAAAGTTAAACTGTCTATCACAGTTTAACTGATCTGAGCAAATAGGTTTCTGTCCTCCTACAGCACTTTTACAGACATCAGCTTTAACCTTCAAAAGCTCTTCTATATAAAGGGGTTCCACTTTGACCCCTCTAGAGAGTTTCACTCCTATGAATATTAACATAAATTGTAATTTTCAGAGATAATCAGTAGCGTGGTTTTAGGCATTTTAAGGGATTAGAGCTCAAAGAGGCAAGAAGGACAAATCGTAGGAGAGAGAAGAAGGAAAAAAAATCTGTTTCTAGGTAAGCTTTAGGTTATACAGTAATTTAGAATTAAAACATGTAGTAGATACTGAATAATCACTGTATAATTACCATTTTCCGACCCAGTGTCTATTCACTGGGTGTAACGCTGTTGCAGAATACCTCTTCCTCTCCTGCTTTCAGACAGTTACAATCATTGTAGTTTATAGACTACGAAACTTCTCATTTATACAAAGTGAGCCCCATTCCCATTGTCACAATCATTTCAGAGTTTCAGAAAGACAGTGACAGAAATACATCACATTTCTTCTAAACACTCACAAAAGAAAAAAAAAAAAAAAAGGAAAAAGAAAAATCTGTAAGATACTGTTCTCTGAAACTGTCCTGTTGACAGCAATAATATGTGTGACACAGGAGTATATTGTATATTGCAGTAAATAACTTGCAGTTGATTAAATGCCTCAGCTCCTCAAAGGCCATTTATTGCTTTGTCTACTTCAGCATCATAGATCTTCTCCTGTAAATGGAACAGATGTTAATTTTGGAAAACATGATGCTCAAAACTTCAGTTATTAAGTAGAAAACCTTGGCAGTAGATGATTTTTTATATTATTATTTCTTTTCTGGGGAGTAAGATTCTAAAACTTTCCTTCAATATTTCAGATTATCCTCATTTCACAACTAAGAAGATATAAGTGGACAGAGAATGTTGAAAGGGAGAGATACAATGCATTTTCACCTATTCAATTTTCCAATCCATTTGGATTTTTGCAGCCTTGGAGACAGCCTATGCTTTTGTTGTTGAGGAAAGGATTTAAATATTATTGAAAACCCATTAGTAACAGTTAGAAATACTCTTTGGTGCTATAAAAAGCTGGATGGATTTCTATGGAGCAAATTTTTAGTAAGGTGTATGTGGACTTAAATCCAAATTGGGTAATTTTAATAAATAATGGTAATAATAACTGCTGTAAAATGTAGGCATATGCTGCACAAACTGTTATCAGGGGAAAAAAAAAAAAAAAGCATGGGAGTATTTTAATCATAAATATGTCTATAGTCTTAGAAAAACACAAACAAAATGTACCTGATGAAGTTCAGGTGTTTTAACAATGCTCTCAGAAATATGGTTTGATATTTGCGTGGTCCTGTGTGGAGCCAGGAGTTAGGCTCAGTGATTTTTGTAGGCTCCTTCCTATTCAGGATAATCCATGATTCTTTGAATACATATCAACTTCCTTCCTTCCTTCCTTCCTTCCTTCCTTCCTTCCTTCCTTCCTTCCTTCCTTCCTTCCTTCCTTCCTTCCTTCCTTCCTTCTGGAGTATACATTACATTTACTGTCCTAGGGTGGATACCTAACTCTATATGACAAGTTTTTTTGTTTGTTTGTTTGTTTGTTTTGTACTAATATATCTGTAGTCACAGTTTTTTTGAATCTCATTTACAATAGCAGATGTTTTATAGCCACCTTAATGTATCTACTTTCTAGAAGTGATCTGAATAAATGTAAATCTAAGTAAGGAATATACAAGGGGAACACTATATCCCCAGCTTTGGGAAAAAAACCTCTATATCTGATGGCTTAATGGCTTTTCATTTTCCTTGTAGTCTTCAAAGATTTCCATGCAACTACTATTATGTGGTGTAGAGTAGTCAGTGGAATATATTGCCATATATATGGCATATTTACTTCTTAGTGAAGACATATTTCAATACAAACATATACTTAAGCAACTGGACACAGGTAAAAGTAAATCATGTAGCTGTAGTGACATAAGGCATAAAACACTCTAGAAGACGAAGCTCAAAGTCTAGTGGCACTAAATATTTTATCTTGCTTTTTCTATGTTACAAATTAGTTCCTGTTCTCAGATTTTATAATGCTGCTTTGTGGTTTACTTATAATATGTATATATTTTCATTTGTATAGGAGAAAAGATTGGAGAAACTGGGCTCTGGGGTTCTGTCCCAGAACCTGTGGAACTATTCATGTCTTTTTAGTTCCATGTCCATTACAGTAAAATAGCATAATTAGTTTCCAAAATGTTTCAGGAAAGGTGTTCATATCAAATATCTGTTACGCTGCTTAATTGAAAAATAAAATATAAACAACCCCAAAACCTACAGAAAATGCATGCAACTACTCTTAGAGAAAAGAAAAAGAAAAAAAAAAAAAGACAAGAAGGAAAGAGTCACGTTTGGTCATGTTTGTCTTTTCACTTTGCAGCAACAAGACAAGAGGCAATGGGCACAAACTAAAACGCAGGAAGTTCCAGCTGAATATGAGAAAACACTTTACTGTGAAGGTGACAACTGGAACAGGTTACCCAGAGGGGCTGAGGAGTCTCCTCTGGAGATATTCAAAGCCCATCTGGATGTGATCCTGTGCAATGCACTGTAGGTGATCTCCTGAGGTCCCTTCCAACCTCAATCATTTTGTGATTTTGTGATTGTTGTGATTTTACTCAGGTGGACAGCCAAGTTCCACAACAGCTACTCTCTCACTCCCATTCCTCAAAGAGGAAGGGGGACACAAAGAGCTCAAAATTTGAGATAAGGATGATTTAATTAAAGGGAAAAGGGAGAAGGAAAAAAAAAAAAAAGCAGGGAAAAAAAAAAAAAAAGGCCTCATCACACTGAAGCACAGAGAGAGAGAAGAAAAAAAAACAACAACAACAATTACTCTCTACTTCCCATCAATAAATGTCCTGGCTGTGAAGCAGGGCCTCAATACACATAGCAGTTGTTAGGAGAACAAATGCTTCCACCATGAAAGCACACCCCCTTTCCCTCGCCCCCCCCTTTCCCCTTTCCAACTTTTATTGATGAGCATGACATCATATGGTATGGAATATCCCTTTGGTTGGTTTAGGTCAGCTGCCCTGGTGATATTCCCTCCCCAACACTTGCCCACCCCCAGCCTGCTGGCTCTTGGAGGCTTGGATGGAGTCTTGATGATGTGCCAGTACTATGCAGCAAAAAACACAACACTGGTGTGATACTAGTGCTGTTCTAGCTACAAGTGCAGAGCACAGCACTGTGTGGGCTGCTGCACGGAAAGTTAACATCCCAGCCAGACCCAGAACGGTGATCTGTCTGATCATATTCAGATATACTGAATTCAGACATTCAGACATACATTCATAAATATTCTGCTACTGCATCAAAATACTCCATTAATCTCCTTACTTGTATTAGAGTATATGGTAATCTATCATGATCACTTTAAGGTAGGTGGTGCAATAAACAAATTATCTAGGCATATGGTGTTGATTAGATTAGGAACGCTCATCTTATAAATACCTAAACTAACCTATGGTAGCTGTATTCATTCAATGAAGTCCACTGCAGTTACTTGTTTATATGATCTTAAAGAGGGAATTTCATATAATGGAAGTAAGATATCTAGGAAAATATTTCACATTAAAAAGTCAATTTTGAAAGAGATTTAACCTATAGTCACATTGTAAAATATAGAGAAGTAGCTTATGAAACTTTTTATAATTATGATCCATTTATTTATTCTTCCTTTAAAGTTGCAGGATGTGTCTCTAGAACTAAAGCAGAATATGCAACACACTCTTGCAGGGGCTCCATTATTCCTTTTTGCTTTTCAAGAACAAAGTCATTCAGGTTTAAAGTGTATGGTTCTTCCTTGCGCATGAAGATTTTGAACACACTATACAAAGAAAAGGAAAAAATAGCAAGTATTCCAAGGAGCTGGCCTGGCAAATAAGGGAAGCAGTTGGACTGTAACAAAGGATTGAATGTTCCTCAACTCAAGATGAGTTTAAGTGTCAGATGGTCTTTTTTCACCAGTTCCTACATTTTTACATGTAAATCTGAACCAGACAAAAATAAACAGATTCATCATGTGTTCTTGCACTGTTTAGAGTGATCCAGCAAGCTTGTATTGACTGCTAAATCCTATTCCTGGCAGCCATATGAGACTAGGTCATGCATAAGGCATGGGAAGGTAATGCTCACTAAACACTTGACATGAATGGGACTTTTCTGATGAAATACAGAATTTGGGGGTATGCCTTTTGGGGAGCAATATGCAGACATCAAAGAAACCATTATCAGTGCAATCATTCTAGCTGCAAGACAAAGCATAGTTCTCCTTTTAATAGTTAAGAAGCTAAACTGCAACAGATCTTACTTCATATAGAGGAAAAATGGGTTCCAAAAATTTCTTTTACAGTATGTACAAAAGTTTTCAGTTGCATGCTATTGAAAGATCTAGATCAGTGAATATGATAAGCAAGTGTTTGAAACTTGAATTATAAGGTTTAGGGGCTGTTTCACTGTAAATTACTCCATAAACTTGATTTTTTGAGTGCAGAAAATAACTTTAGATTTTTATTTATTTATTTACTTAAATCTGGAGTTGTAAAATATTTCTCATGTGAATGTTATTAAATATGTTAAATTTCCACTAGATTACTTCACTGACATTAAATAAGTAAGAGATACACACAGGGTTCATGAATATTAACTTGTGTAGTCATATGTCTATTAACACTTCTATACACTTATTAGATATCAAGAAATTGTGAGGGAAAAAAAAAAAAAGAAAAATAAGAAAGAAGAAAACTTTAGCTAATATACAGTATGTAGAGCTATGTAGAATCCTAATGCAGAAGGAGTCTGAAAAAGAACATTGACAGCCTATAAAATGACAGTGTTTGAAAGGATACTTTCAGTTACCAAATGTTTGAATATAATGATACTTTTCAGTACTTGAAACCAGAAGAGTGAGGATGAGTCAGAAATGCAAATACAGTAGCTTGCATTAAATATCCCAAAGGAACAAAAAAAAGGAAATGGAATTTAGAAACAGAAGACCCAGAACAACAGAGTCATTATAGCACTACTAAGGACAGAGAAACTTCAAAAGATTCTGTATTGATGTTGACTGCTGTCAGTCCCCTCTGTGGTGTGTAAGATTCTGCTGGAAATCTTGTGTGAACAGCTTTTGTTTTGATATTTCAGAACTTCTGGTTCTTTTTGCAGCAGAGCTCAAACATACAGAGATGCATGAAAAGAGAGAAAAAGGTTCTGGAAAGTAAGACATGCAAAAATTGTTGAAGCACAATAAAAATAAAATACAATCACTGATTCAGGTTTGACTTCAAATAATGAGTGATTTCTTTTTGGAAAAGAGCATATTCTATTTCCCATTTTTAAGGAGGACACTGAAACTGAAAATTCTGGATCCCTTTAGCTTGGAATATAGCATAAGATATCCATGTTAACTAAAACATGGTTATTAGCAGTAGCATATCCATACCAGAATACAGGCTAAATTACCTCATCAAGATGCCTCACAGAACCACAGGTGGAATGAATCCAGGAACTGAGTTAACTTTTTCAAACCTTCAGATATCTCTGCATCACTCCTCAGGTGTCAAAACCATATATAGGGATTACAACAGTTTTGAACATACTCTTTAATTTAGGATTAGATGTATATGCCAGTAGTGCCTTTTCCAAATCAGCCTGTTTACACCAGATAAAATAGTGTTGTAAAATGGAGAAAAGGACCTCTTACAAAAGAGAAGGATTTTTCCTTCTCAGTAATGGTTTGTCTGGGAAAGGACATTAAAGATAATCTTGTTCCGCCCCCCCCGCCCTGGGTAGGAACACCTTCCTCCAGAACAGGTTGCTCAAAACCCCATCCAATCTGGTTTTATATGCCTCCAGGGATGGGGCATGTACAACTTCTCTGGGCAACCTATTCCAGTTCCTCACCACCCTCAGAGTAAAGAATTTCTTCCTTATATCTAATCAAAACCTACCCTCTTTTAATTTAAGACCATTAGCCATGGTACTATCACTACACTCCCTGGCAAAGAGTCTCTCCCCAGCTTTCCTATAGGCTCCCTCTAAGGCTACTATAAGGTTACTCCCTGTAACCTTTTCTGCTTCAGGCTGAACAACCCCAACTCACTCGGCCTGTCCTCATAGGACAGGTGTTCCAGACCTCTGATCTGACAGGTCCACATATTTATTGTGCTGGGGACCGAGAGCTGAACGCAGTACTCCAAGTGGGGCCTTGCAAGGGCAGAGTAGAGGGGGAAAATCACATCCCTCAACCTGCTGGTCATGCTTCTTTCGATACAGCACACGATATGGCTGGATTTTTAATACCCTTTCAAAATGAATGGAAAATGATACATTGTTCCAAGGCTATTGTATCAGTTTTCTTCATCTTGTTGACTTGTGAGGTTTTAACAGATTTATTTTAATTTTTTTAATTCCAAAATTGTAAAAAATTAAAGTTGCTAATTATCATCAAAATATTTGCTTATTACATCCCATAATAAATGGGAATCCCATCACAAATGCAAGCATTTGTAAATAAAATCTCAATTTGTAAATTAAAAAATCTAACTTGTAAATTAAAATCTCAATAATTTTTACTGTCCACGTGATAAATGTGGATGATTCTTATTAAATAAAAAGGAAGGCATATTTCATCTTCATGATGATGACTCTTGCAAATTTTTTAATTATCTGAATATTGGACAGTCATTTCTTGGACATTTGAATTCAACTGCACGTCATGGGTATATGTGTATGTGTATAGAAAGCAATAGAAAGAGACATATGAGAGAGAACACAATGATGACAAGCTGCAAATACGCCAAACACAAAATTTAGGAAATTATATATTTAAAGTGGTTTGTGTTGCTGATAACGTTAAACCCTCCTACACACCAAAACTTACATTATCAAACAAACAAAAACAAAAACAAAAACAAACAAACAAACAAAACAAAACAAAACAAACAAAAAGGAAAGCACATACCTAAAAATCCTTTGAGAACAATAATTTCTTTTAAGCAATTAGCAAGCATTACATAAAGATGTGCGGCCAAGGGTGAGAAATAATTTGGTTGGTCAGGAAAGCAATTAAATGCAGGAAGAATAAGGCCACATTCTTTTCCTGCTATTTTCCTATCTTGTTGTTCACTGTGCAATACGTAAATGAAACAGTGCTCCTACAGAGCTGCCTAAGATAGAACACTGATTCATAATAAAAGCGATTTATCATTTGAACATGTTTAGATGTCTCATAAGCGTGAAACAAATGATCATGTAAATAAGGTTTGCCTCACCAGTGACTGAATCCTCAGCTGACAATATCTGCCTTGCTAGCATGGCCAGCAGATGTAGTTGTTCAGTCCCAGCAAACTCAAATACAACCTTGTGGAATTGGATCCAAAAAGGAGCAAAAAAGTTATTCTTGACTTTGGTTCAGCACTTTTGAGAGTCCATCTGGAGTACCGTGTCCACTCATGGACTCCCCAGGAATCAGAGAACCACAGAAAAGTTTGGGTTGGAAGGGACCTTAAAGATTATCTAATTCCAACACCCCTGTCATGGACAGGGACACCTCAACACCAGACCAGGTTGCTCAAAGCCTCACCCAATCTGGCCTCAAACACTTTCAGGGATGAGGCATCCACAATGTCTCTGGGCAACCTTTTCTTGTGGCTCACCACCCTCTGAGTGAAGAATTTCTAATATCTAATATGAATTGATTTTCTTTTACTTTAAAGCCATTTCTCTTTGTTCTTTCACTATACTCCCTGATAAATAGTTCCTCTCCAGCTTTCTTGTGGTCCATGTATAGGCACTGGAAGGCTGCAATGGGTTCTCTGAATGTCATCCCTCAGCTCCAGCGTGTCAACCACACCACACAGCTTGGTACCATCAGAAAAGCTGCTGAGGGTGCACTCAGTTTCACTGTCCCTTTCACCAACAAAGATGTAAAACAGCACCTGTCTCATTACTGACCCCTGAATCCTGGCACGTTTTAATCCAGTGCTGCTTAAGTTTACAAAGTCTGTAACCTGTCTTTTAAGCTCAGACTTGCACTTTGAGGACAGTGTGCATTGTGCAAAGAATTTTCCAATGTTCTCCTTGTCTCTAAATTGGAGAGACATGGATTTAATGGATGGACCACTTGTTGGATAAGAAATTGACTCGTTGGTTGAATGCGAGGAGTTGTGGTCAATGGCTTGATGTTCAGGTTTAGATCGGTGAAGACTGGTGTTCTGCAGGGGTCAGTACTAGCACTGATATTATTTAACATCTTTGTCAGTGACATGGACAGTGGGATGGAGTTCAATCCCAAGCACAGACACAGGCTGGGCAGTGAATGGACTTGGAGCAGCCCTCTGGAGAAGGACCTGGGGGTGTTGGTTGATGAGAAACTAAACATGAGCCTGCAATGTGCATTGGCAGACCACAGCCGACTGTGTCCTTGGCTGCATCAGAAGTGTCACCAGCAGGTTGAGGTAGATGATTCTCTATCTCTATTCTGATCTTATGAAACACAGCACTACCTGGAGTGCTGCATTCAGCTCTGGGCGCCCCAGCACATGAAGAACATAGACATACTAGAATGAGTCTAGAGGAGGGCCACAAAGATGATCAAGGGGCTGGAGCACCTCTCCTATGATGACATGCTGAGAGACTTGGGATAGTTTGTCCTGGAGAAGAAAAGGTTACAGGGAGACCTTATAGTGGCCTTTCAAAGTGGGCCTACAGAAAAGCCTGGGAGGGACTCTTTGTCAGGGAGCATAATGATAGGACAAGGAGTAATGACTTTAAACTAAAAAAAGGTACCTTCAGGAGAGTACTTAATTTTATACATATTTACAAGAGCATTTTACAGACTATGATAATTAAGAATATTTTTTTCTCAGTGGTATAATGAAAAAATGATGTAAAGCCTGTCATGTCGAGGGTTGTCCAGAACCTGTTTGTTTAAAATTTTTTTAGTCATATATTAATAAAATATCACTAGCTTTGTGTACTGATAAAAATGTCATACAACTTTTTTTTTTTTTAACATTTAAATTTGACATTTTGTTTTTGATGTGTAGAATTCAGTCATAAAGAGTCGTTGTTTTTATATAATGCTATTTTCTTAGAAAGTTTTGCATATTTTTCTGATTTCTTTTTTTTCTAAACTCTTTTTTTTTTTCTGATATCTGTTTTTTTTTTTTTTTTTTTTTTTTCTATTTCTAAATTTGTTTGCTTGACCTACTTGCAAAATTCTGCATTTTTAAGGGGATTTGTATATATATTTATATGTTGTATAATTTACTTCTAGTACAATACTTTCAGTATGTTAACTATTCTAACATTGTTTTTATGTATTTTATGGCTGCTTTAGTAATATCATTGGTAGTTTTTTTTGTAGGATCTTAAGTAATAAGTTGGAATCTTTTTAATATAACCTGTCATATATTCTTTGATTTACCAATAAATTAAAAGGAAAGTAAAATAAAAATTAAAACAGAAACAGTGTCAACAATAACAACAACAAAGTAGAGAAGTCCTAACCCATTTATCAGAATAGATGAGTAGCCATAGAAATTGTAGGTCTTTCTTTATGGATTGAGTTAAATATACATTTCTGAACAGGTGACTTACTGAAATGGTTGTTTTCATAACCACTGTAATATTTCTATTATTTTTGAGATAAATAATATTTTTTTTGACCAAAAAAGAAAACAAAAGTATAGTGAAAGATGGATGAAAAGACCCACCTTCTCTGAAAGATGGATGCAATGGTCCACCTTCTCTTACAGCATATAATCCGTAAAGTAAGAAAAATTGAAAAATGCATATTAAAGGGATGCATTGGTTTAAATAAATCAGGTATAAAGGCTGGTAAAAATGTGATGATGAGCAGATATATCTCCTCTTTTGATAAACTAATCACTCACTCTATCTAAGGTGACTTTAGGCAACGTTCACATAAGAATTATGCCTCATAGTAGCATGAGATTCACATGAGAATTAAATATTGCATTTAATGTGCTTTTCAATAAGATTTTGGACAGCCATTTCAAACACTGCTTACTGACATCTATAATCCCATAGTGGAATAGCCTACAGTGGAGTGAAGATACACCTGACCCAGAGCACATGACAGAAGTGATGAAGTCCCAACAGCACTGAGTTCAGCATGAGTTTATTCGTTCTAATCATATAATCACAATAGTCTCCATTATTGCTTATTGGAGGTTGGCAGATTAGAAAACATACATGTATTCTTTTGATACTGAGCTAACTTGCTCATGACCAGTCCCATACACAGGCCAGTTGGCTCCACAAAAAATATATTATACTATTCAAATGCATGGAGCCAGTGTCCTGGTTTCAGTTAGGATAGAACTAATTTTCCTCCTAGTAGTTGGTAGGGTGCTATGTTTTGGATTTAGGATGAGAATAATGTTGATAACACATTGATGTTTCAATTGTTGCAGAGCAGTGCTTACACTAAGCCAAGGACTTCTCAGCTTCTCCCTCTGTCCTGCCAGTGGGCAGACTGGGGGTGCAGCAGGAGCAGGGAGGGGACAGACCCAGGACAGCTGACCCAAACTGGCCAAAGGGAATTCTATACCATCTAATGTCATGCTAAACAATATATAGAGGTGGCTAGCTGGGGTGGGGGACCAGCTGCTCGGGGATATGCTGGGCATCAGTCAGTGCCTGTTGAGAAATTGCACTGTGCGTCACTTGTTTTGTACACATTATTAGTAGTAGTACTATAATAATAATAATGATTATTATTTTATTTTCTGTCCTAATATACTGTCTCTATCTCAACCTACAGGCTTCATTTTCTTGTTTCTCTCTCCCATCCTAGGGAGGGAGAGGGAAGGGTGAGCGAACGGCTGTGAGGTGCTTAGCTGCTGGCCAGGTTAAACCACAATAGCCAGTTTGGGTCTGACTCTCTGTTCCTGTTGTACAGCATCTAACCAACCCTGAACGTGTGTGGGATTTGCTACTCCACCTGGATCCCTACAAGTCCATGGGTCCGGATGGGATTCATCCCCGGGTTCTGAAAGAGCTGGCGGACGTCATCGCAGAACCTCTCTCAATTATTTTTCAACGATCCTGGGAGTCTGGAGAGGTCCCGGTAGACTGGAAGCTGGCAAATGTTGTGCCGATTTTCAGGAAGGGTCAGAAAGAAGACCCTAGCAATTACAGGCCTGTCAGTCTCACGTCAGTGCCTGGTAAAATCATGGAGAAGATGGTTCTCGAACTTATTGAGGCGCACCTGGGGGACAAAGCAGTCATTGGTCCCAGCCAGCATGGGTTTGTGAAGGGTAGGTCCTGCCTAACTAACCTGATTTCCTTTTATGATAAGATCACCCGTATGGTGGACCAAGGGAAACCAGCTGATGTGATTTTTTTGGACTTCAGCAAGGCTTTTGACACGGTTTCCCATAGGATCCTACTGGACAAAATGTCCACCATACAGCTAAATAAAAGCATCATACGATGGGTGAGCATTTGGCTAACAGGCAGGGCCCAAAGGGTTATGGTAAATGGGGCTGCGTCAGGCTGGCGGGCGGTCACCAGTGGGGTCCCTCAAGGCTCCATTTTAGGGCCGGTACTTTTCAATATTTTTATAAACGATCTGGATGTAGGAATAGAAGGTATTTTGAGCAAGTTTGCTGATGACACCAAACTTGGAGGAGCTGTGGACTCGAATGAGGGTGGAAAGGCCTTGCAGAGGGATCTGGATAGGTTGGAGAGCTGGGCGATCGCCAACCGCATGAAGTTCAATAAGAGCAAGTGCCGGGTCTTGCACCTGGGATGGGGAAACCCTGGCTGCACGTACAGACTGGGCGATGAGACGCTGGAGAGCAGCCTAGAAGAGAGGGATCTGGGGGTCGTGGTAGACAACAAGTTGAATATGAGCCAGCAGTGTGCCCTGGCAGCCAGGAGGGCCAACCGTGTCCTGGGGTGCATCAAGCACGGCATCGCTAGTAGGTCGAGGGAGGTGATCGTCCCGCTCTACTCTGCGCTGGTGCGGCCTCACCTCGAGTACTGTGTGCAGTTCTGGGCAGCACAGTATAAAAAGGGCATGAAACTGTTGGAGAGTGTCCAGAGGAGGGCTACGAAGATGGTGAAAGGCCTGGAGGGGAAGACGTACGAGGAACGGCTGAGGGCACTGGGCCTGTTCAGCCTGGAGAAGAGGAGGCTGAGGGGAGACCTCATCGCAGTCTACAACTTCCTCGTAAGGGGGTGTCGAGAGGCAACAGACCTTTTCTCCATTAACACCAGTGACAGGACCCGCGGGAACGGGGTTAAGCTGAGGCAGGGGAAGTTTAGGCTTGACATCAGGAGGGGGTTCTTCACAGAGAGGGTGGTTGCACACTGGAACAGGCTCCCCAGGGAAGTGGTCACTGCACCGAGCCTGACTGAATTTAAGAAGAGATTGGACTGTGCACTTAGTCACATGGTCTGAACTTTTGGGTAGACCTGTGCGGTGTCAAGAGTTGGACTTGATGATCCTTAAGGGTCCCTTCCAACTCAGGATATTCTATGATTCTATGATTCTATGATCTAAACCTATAAACTTTATAGGTATGCATTACTGCACAGTGCAAAGACAGCTGAGGCAACCTGAGATCAACAGCAAGGCCTCAACACAACAAGGAAGCAGTAATAAAACTCGACAGAAGAGGGATGTCATTGCTCTCCTGAGGCTCTACACTCAATCAAGTAACCTGTGCATCATCTGAACTGGTCTGCCTGGAACAACTGGGATCTTTTTGCCCCTCTGGCATAGTTTGTCTGAAGCGTGGATAGCAACTTCACAGAAAATGCAATGGTTACTAAATTTAAGACCTCCTGTAAATGTTAATAATGTTTACATATGAGCCAGTCAACTAAACTCCCTGGGTGATCAGAGGAGAAAATAACAAAACAAAACAAAAAAAAAAAAAACAAAAAAAAAAACACAACACAGTTTTTGCTTTGTAATTATTTATTTATAATCCTAATCAGAATTGCCTGGAATGTCCTTCTTGGATGTGGACATATATGACTGATGTGTAGAGACAGACGGAATCATCCCTGGCAGCTACCATAGTTTTTATGCCCTATGAGTTTAAAATGCAGTAGCAAACTTGTTTAAAAAACTTTTTATTTATTTATTTTGAACAGAATGAACAGGAATTTCACTAAGAAAATGTTTATTTATAAATTGACAAAGGTGGAACATGTTTTATGTGTTTGGAGTTCAAGGAAGCGGAAGAGAGCTTGTATCTGATTCTGTGAGATGTTTTTGACATTGAGTTAGGAATAAGTAAGGAGATGGGTTTCTTTACATCTGGTATTAAATGCAACAGTGGCTTCAGGATGATGACTCTACCTATAATTAATTTCATAACATCAAAGCAAAACTGTTTTTTTTTTGTTTATTTTTTAGGCACTTGTGACATTGAAGTCTAAAATGTTGGATCATTCTGCCATTCAGATAATTTTGTATCCAAAGAGAAATATAAAAATTGGCAGTTAACTAAGTGACTAAAATCTTAGTGCCTATATCCAAAGGCCAGCTTATCATTCATGAACCTCAGCTATAAGGAACTCATGATAGGCTTATAAGTATAATAAAATATACTTTGTGAGAGTTGAAATAAAATATACTGTTGAATAAAATATACTGAGTTGAAAAGTACCCAGATCTGAACTTGAAAAGAAGGGCAAGAGGAATGCTGCATACAGTGTTTCAGACATCTTTGATACAAATCTGTTATGCTGAAAATAAAAATTAACAAATATATATATATATTATTTTTTTTGAGAGAGAGAAAGAACAAGAAGAGAAAAGGAGGGAGAGAAAGAGCTAATTTCAACCCATATTTTGAATTATAATATCTCTCAAAAATGTCAAGCTGTTTAAATGATTGTTCTGACAGCTTCAAACTTCTAATTTAGTATGAGAAAATTATTTTATTTTAAGGGTAGAAAAACATTTTCTGCCCACGTCCACTACTGTTGTAAATATAAATATATATTTACATATACATATATAACAATATATATTATATTTATAATATATATAAATATATATATATAATATAATTTACATATATATTGTGTATATATATATATATATAATAAATATAATATTTATATAAATATAAATAACTATTTTCACCAAAGACAGTCTGAGAGAAGTGCTCATTTAGACACTGAATTCACAGGTGAAGTCTTTGGGAATTTTCAGACCCCTAAACATATATGAACAAACATATTTCTCTTACTAATGAGACAGCAACGGAAGTGGTTTGAGAAAATATCAAACGAACGCTTAGATAACACAACTGTTAATTTGTAAACTACTAAATTACGTAATAAATCATATTGAACCATAGGAATTATTATTATTTTTTGGTTATATTTCTACTTATTTTTAAAACTTGCTGAACTGATGCAATGCAATGTCAATATATTTTTGAAATAAACACCAGATCAAAATTAGGAAAATGTCTGGATGATAAACACAATGAAAATACTGTATGTTCTGATCACCTGGTTTGTTTTCAGGCGTCAGTAACTTACTGAAACAGTGTTCTTCAACATTAACTTTCTGTGATTAATAATAATTATGAAGATTTATAGACTAACTGTTCTGAGTTGACCTCAGCCAGCAGCTAAGTACCTGCTCAGTCACTCTCTCACTCCCCAACAACAGGATGGGTGAGAGAATATGAAGAAAGAAAGTCAGAGAACTCATGGGTTGAGGTGAAGACAGGTTAAAAACTGAAGCAAAACTGCACAGAAAAGAAAAAGCAGAATAAGAAATTTGTCCACAACTTGCCATTGGCAGGCAAATCTTTAAGTACGACCTGAAAAACAGAGTTCCAGCATGTGTTAACGGTTACTTGGGAAGACCAATGCTATAATGACAAATGTCGCCTGTTCATTCTCCTTGACGTGAGCCTTTATTGCTGAGCATGATGTCACATGGTATGGAATATTTCTTTGGTCAGTTGGGGTCAGCTACATAGGTTGCGTCCCCCCCCAGTGTCTTATCCTTCCCCTGCCTACTTGCTGCAGGGACAGAGTAGGAAAAAGAAAACCATGGCACTGTGCAAGCACTGTGCATTAGTGTGCCAAAACACCGGTGTGCTATAAACAATGTTTTAGTCACAAATACAAAACACAGCACCATATTGGCTGCTATGAAGAAAATTAACTCTATTCCAGCCAGACCCAGTACAGTAACTGAGGGAACCTCTGTCAAATAATGAGAACATATTTAAAATCAAAACCAAAACCAAAGAAACAGAAATTAAGGCCATTTCTACTTTAGCAGGCTTTATATGCATGTATCTTTATTTAAAGCATATGCATTTTTATATCCTTACAAAAGGAGATAAGTTTTGCATGATTTTCATATTTATTTATTTTTTTTAGTGTCTGACAAAAATCATAAAACTGTTTTACTTTTGTGATTATAATAGGTAACTGCAAACAAGAGATTTAAAAGCTGTGTGTAAAAAGAGACAATGTCTATTAAAACCAGTGTGCACCGGCAGTCTAAAATTCTGTGCATGGCTGCCTAACAAATAGCCCCCAAGGGTCTTGAATGAAGTCTAAAGAAAGTAAACAACCAGAATTACAGCTGAAAGACTAAGTTCATGGTCTGTCCCTAATTCACCCAACTGACACTGCAAAACAGTCTATTTTGTCTGTAACAGTGGTCAGGAGGAAGGAGTTCAGTTCTAGTAGGTAAGATAAAAGGAAAGATCACGTAAATTTATTTCACGCCTCTGTTTTGGAAGTCTAAAAAAATCTTCTGTAATACTTTGCATTTAAGGAAAAAATACCTTTTCAGCTATTAAAATACTGAACTTTAAAATATATCTATGAGGGAAGTATTTATAATTGTTTTAGAAATGGTCTGAAAACTCCAAAGAACTTTCACTATTACTAAAATTAGGTATCTAACTGTTGGCCAGATTTATTCCCTACACATCGTGCTCAATTTAAATTGATTTAGGGTGTTAAACCTTATTTTATTGCATTTTTATCACTTCTGTTCTGATGTGTGTAGTGAGATGTGCATATCCAAGTACATGTGCAGTGTGGGCATCACCTGGTTTCTTAGTATTAAACATACATGTATGTCAGTCAATCACTACCACCTAGTGAGCTAGTGACAGATACAGGAAAAAAAAAAAATCCATTTTCCTTACTTCAGTCCTGGACTTACTGAGAAAAATTCAGGAGTGGGAGTCACTTTTAGGCTCAACTCTTCACCTCTTTTTCAGACTTACCTACATTGCTTGTTTTTGTGGTCCAAAATAGGTCTTTCAGTGCCCTATGAACATCTAATCTTCTGTTATCAAAAAAAAGTTACTCGCAATGCCAAATTATATTCTTTCAGTGTTTGTATTCTCTTAGTATGTGTGCCACTGAGTAGGAAGTACAGTGAAGTCTAGATTCTTCATTTACTGTCTAGACTTGTATTAATGATAAAACCCATTTTTTGGTGTCATTTTCTGAAGCAGCTACACCAGCACTTTGACTCTTACTGTTAGGCATTGTTTCAGAATTGGTATATTAAAGTGATGTCATTCTACAACAGCACGGGATGTGTCTATTCATAAAGGCAATTTTGATCTAATGCTTGGACTTCCAAATTGCATTGACTTTCTTAGATGTGGAGGAAATTTCTCATTTTGGTCCTGATGCTAAATTTCAGCCTTGGGCAAGTTTTTATAAGAAAAGACTTGACTACAATAAAGCAGTCAATGATAGGCTGATAATTATAGCAATGTTAGAATGTACTGTTGTGAAATGCCTTTGTAGTGAAGTTAGTGAAGTAACCCCTACAGTAAATTGCATTTTTCATAAATACTGAGCATTTGGGGATAATTACTGCAAAGCATTCAGATGCCTCAAGGCTCGCTTATTTTGTGAATGTAACCAACAGTGAAAAACAGACAGGGAACAGCCACACATAGTTTCTGAGTCTCTGTCTTTCCCAAATGGTTTCATTCTATGTTGTTAAAAAACACTTGAAAAGACATTTTACCCTTTGTGAATTTAAAAGATCACTAAACAATCACTGCTTTTCTTGTTGTTTGAGCAACATACTTGCCTTAGCTCTACATTTTGTAATTCAGTTTAAAAATTCTGAGCTGAGACATTTTTCCAAGAGAGATAGATGATTTTCTACTATGATTTTCACCTTTTTGTTTTTCTTCTGACAGAAGGAACAAGTGAAGATTAAGAAGCAGCAAAGTGTTGACTGTATAGTACTATTAACTTAGTTGAATATATCTGTTCCCGTGATCTACCTTTCAAAAATATAATTGAATAACAGAAACTGACAGTAGAAACATTCCCATTTTCAGATGTATACAATCTTAAGCTTATATATATATATATATATATATATATATATATATATATATATATATTCATTCATTTATTTTTTTTTTCCTGTTTATCATCTTGGTATTCACTGAAAAACTGCCTTGTGAAAGATGATTCTTTCAACAGGAAGGACAGAACAGCAATTTTATTTTTACCTGCCCATTGCTTATGTTAACTGGTAGGGACTTATGAATGTCAGGTATAAATGTGAACTACTAGCAGTTTTAGGTATCTGAAAAAACTCACTTTCAAAACACAGATGAAACACAAGCTTTATTTTTAGTAAAGTTTTCTTGTGAATACAGCCCACTATTCCCTCTTCTACTTATGCATAAGTACAGATTCTATTTCCTCCTTTGCTTGAAAGAAACCAGTTTCATTCCCTCTATTTCTAGTAGCATGTGAAATGTTGGACTCTATGACAGATGTGTACATATGTGCATACTGTTGCGAAAAAAGTAAAGGAATGGGATTGAGAAAAGGGAGGTGTAATCTACTTTTTCCATACACTGGGCAGAAAGATACTTAAAAAAATTTTTACAGGCAGAGCAATCTTGAAGCTCATTCTCTCTATATTTCACTCTGATCAAACACCCATTTAAAGGAAAATAATAGTTAAACAATATTGTGAATATAATGAAATTAGGCTTACTTGGTATTCCTAACTCAAAGTTTCTTATGTTTAAGGCATTCTAATATGTCAGTATGAACTGTCAAAGAACTAAAGCAAAACAATGTGAATAAAAATACAATTTTAATAATAATACACATAGAGATAGAGTTGAGGGTATGAAATACTTAGTCTAATTGTGAAGCAATATTGCTACCATTCTGAGTGTATTAGCATTCCTTCTCACTACTAGCATGTCGGTGTTAGTTCACTGGGGGGGGTGGAAGTGCCACAGAAAGTGTTATCTATGAGGATCACAGTCAATGCAAATTATAACTTTTACAAGTGACTTCTTATGATGTTGTAGAATCAGAAAATTCAAGACAGAATGATGTTATACTTTTCTAAAATCAATTGAGTATACTTTTCATGTCTTAAGTGTTGAGTTTGTTATTAAGCAACAAGAAACTAATCAATGTAGAGGTAGAATTCTAAGGGGCAATTGCAGAAAGCAATCAGTTTCATTTCATATTTTGTTGATACCAATTCCAAGATCCCATCAAAGCTGCTGTCATTCCTTGCTGTCACCACATACATAATAAACTCTCTCTATTCAGGATAAATATTATTCTACCCTTTGTTGGCTATTCAGCCTGTGCAGTCAGAGTGAGCTCTTAGATTTGTCACATTATGGTATGATGTAAAATTCATCTGAAATCAATGCAATATGCTCACTGACTTCAAATAACTTTGGATCAAGATTTGTCACCTTAACTGACATCTCAGATTATCTTGTGTTCACAGTGAATATATATTGAGATTTATTTATTTATTTATTTATTTATTTATTTATTTATTTATTTATTTTGCCTGTGTGGGTAACCAGAGTGATAATACAAAAAGGAAAAAATGCATGGTGGTATAGTTTCTTCCCACCATGTGTCACAGACTGTAAATTTTATAGTAGTAAAATTGGTGGGAAGTATAAAAAAAAGGAGGGCATCAACAGAAGTTTTCACTGTCTGTGACTTAGGATGAAAAGTGAATAAAGGCAGATTTTGATTTGGTATTAACTGTTGTGTCTCATTTATGTCTGAGGTGTGGAATTTATCTGGTAACGCTTAATTCTCATCTTCATTTATACCAGTAACTGCATGGCTGTGAAGATAGGCCAGATTTACAAGCATATAAGTGAGATCAGAATCAGATACATAATCTTTACAACCACACTATCAAAGCAGAAAAGTAGAACAAATGCTGTTTCTCCTACAAGTTATTTTTATGGTTCCCATCTCTGTAGACTCTGAGTGTCTCATAGATATTAATAAATTTATCCTCACAAAGTTCATTTGAGAAAATTGAATATTTTTAGGTTCTTTGAACAATTGTTGCTGTGGAAAAGATTCAAGTGTATTAAATGTCAAGCATCAATAATTTTATTCCCAATATTATTAAAAATTCATAGTCCAGAGAAACAAGAAATGAAAAGCTAAATTCAATAATGGTCTCTCAATGTCAGTTCAGTGCCATCTGAGTCAGTACCACACAATAAGTTATTTGCAGATTTTTAGAGCAGTGATTCTTACCCTTTTTCAGGTTACCTTCAGGATAACTATCATCTCATCATTCACATTCCCCATATCTCTGAGTCTTTAGCCAGGGCTTTACCATTGTCCACTTCTCATGGGACAGGGTGCAGTCCACTGGCAGAAAACCACCTGAATAAATAGAACCATATTAGTATATCCACAGTTTATCTAATCACATTTTTTTTCCAATTCCCTGGACACAAAAAAATGCTATGGTGTGCATTGGCCTGTATCTTCAACTGTGCTATTCATTTCTGACCTCTGACATAACAGAATATATGCCACCAGATACATTCAGCATGGTAAAGCAATACACAGATCTGATGTACCATGCTAGTGGATCAAGCTGGAATAGACAATTCTGGGTGAAGGGCTGCCTCATGTGGCAGATGTAGTGCGAGCAGCTGAAGGTCAAATGAGGAGATGATCAGAGCTACAAGGAAATGAAGGAAGACAGTCTGACAGCAAGTGCCAGTACAAGATGGTACAAGATGGATATCTTTTCTGTGGATTCAGCTTACTATTTTCTTATCTATGGTGATCAGAGAGGATAAAGACACTCCTGAATGTGCCTGCTGCTGAGTCTTCCTTGTCTACATTTGAAGCTGTTTTACCTTCTTATATTCTTCTCAGGTTAATAAAAGTTTTAATTTGACTCAAGAGAAGTGTATGAACAACCTAAGTGCTTGAATTGGGGAACATGTGACATGTGGATAATCATAGATGTGGTTAACTTTGATACCTTAATTTAGACACCTGTGTGAAGATGTGTGAATATTTACATTTTTTTTTTAATTATTATTTTTTTGTGGTTTTTGAGGGGAGAGAGGGTTAATATTTCTAAAGTCATTGCAGACAGGCCAAAACTAGGTATCTACACCAAAGATGGTCATTTCTTCCACATTAAGTTCTTGCCCCAGGGCAGCTTGGGTCAGTCACCCATGCATAGGTAATTCATACCATTTTCTGTTAATTGTCCAAGCTATCATCCCCACTAGATTAGCAAACATAGTAAAGGACTAAGAGAGGTGTATGTTCTTTTGCAGTATCGGATGAAATACAGTGCAGGCATTCTAGAGCTTCTTAAATTACACTACTATCCTGTCTGCCTTCTACAAAATTACCTTGAAGTTTCTTGGTAATTGAATAGAGATTGTTTCTTCTTAATTACCCTTGGAAAGTTATTTTTTGTTTGTTTGTTTGCTTTTGTTTGTTTGTATCTTTCTGAGTTTACTTTGCCACCTGAGACTTCCCAGAAGAGTAATTAATTTCCCATCCAATTCAAATAACTTTACATAGTTATTTATTGTCCAGTTTATAACAAGACATCGTGAATTGGAATTGAGTATCTGGCCATAAGCTACCAATGGAGATAGATTAAGATCATTTGGAAAGAGATTTCTTATCTGTGCTTCATCATCTTTCAGAGTACCCGTCCCTTTACACTAATTATTGAAGAAGCCAAGAGAAACCTAGGAATTTCAATAATGCATTTAAAGATAAGGATGGAAATCAAGCCATGAACTTTCTGGCTTCACTATGCCAGCACAGAGCATTTCACTATACAATTATGGAATAATGATTAATACTATTCTATAGTATATTCCTACAGGTTGACTGCTTTCCTAACAAACTGATCAAAGTTTATATTATAGTAGCTATTTTCAAGTCACAATGAATATTGTTGTCAAACGTATTTTGTGTTTCATATACATTTAGAAAATTTAAGATCAAATTAAATAATTGAAACACTGAAAAATAAATATTATTTTAATATAATTTTAAAACTAAGCATAAATTTAAATAGTTAAAGTAGTTCTCAAGATATGTGATCTAGCTTATAGAGTAAAAGTGGAAGTGTTTAGTACAGATTTATGGCTGAAAGACAGATTATCACAATGATTTCAGGTTTGTCATTTCTTTTGAGGTTTTATGTTTCTTAAACATATCATTAATTAGGTTGGACATTTCCTTTAATGAAAACAGCAACCAAATCTAACTGCACCCAATTATCAATGTTTAGGTATTTTTTGGTATGAAAATTTATCACAAGGTATCTCTTAATGAGAAACAGAAGTGAGAATGAAATTGTAAGACAAGATAATTATTATAATTAATTATAATAATATAATATAATAATATAATAATATGTATATCACAATATATCAGTCTAGGATTCAGAAATAATTATCCTTATATCATCTGTCTTCTGAACTGATCTTACAGAATGTGGGATGTTTGTATGTTTTCCATGACAAAAGATGAGTGAAAGTTGTCATTTGATTTAAGAATTCCAGACCTTGAGACACAGAGTCTAAAAAGATCTTTTTTTTTTTTTTTTTCCATGTTCAAGAACTTTTATTTATTTATTTAATCTAACTTAGAGAACTAATAATGTCTGGGTTTTTGAAGAATTCTCTAATTGATTCCTCACTAAAAGTAGCTGTCAGTCAGACATGATTAGATGAGGTGTATCCAGGGCAGTGCAGACTATATTTCATTATCTGTAAGACACTTGTACTGAGAACTGAGTTAAGTCAGCTTGCAATTACTGGCTTTCTGACTATGCTATGACAAACTTTGTCATTGTGTTTCTACCTTCAAAAAGAACCACCTGCATGACCCACTTTTTGGTCATGTGGTTAGTAGTTTAAAAGTTTGAAAGGACAGCATGGTCAGCATGGTAAGGAAAGGACAGCTGTGACATTAACTTCTGTAAGTGTTCAAGCAATTCCTTAAATGCTTGTTAAGACCCATGGTTTATGAACTGTATATTTTATACATTCTAGTAAAAAAAAAAATAATCTGGAAATAGGGTTTGTTTATACACTGTGTAAACTCTTTCTTTTGAAAAGGATCACTTTCTGCTCTTTTGGCATACTGAATTAATTTGTGCTTACTTTGGTGTACAAACAATTTTCTTTGTCTGTAAATTGGAAATTCAATGCTCTTTATAAAAAGTTTTCTCTTTTCAGTAAATATTACTAATGTTATCTGAGTTTCTAATTGGAATCTACATTGATTTTTCATCATTTTTTTAACATTTAAAAATTGTTAACAAAATAGACAAATGACAAAGTAATACATGCATGTTTGTACATATTAAAAGGACAGAGAAATATAAATAGGAGTTTCTAATAGGGAAAATTTTAGAAGGTTCAAGAGCATGATTTAAATCCAATTACATACAAAGAACTTGAGTAAGCTATCTGAGCTGTTTAAATCCCTGAGGTCTGCCAAAATTTGATCTGGAAAATTTGTAAGAATATGTTTTTCTCATGGTGCCAGCTGGTTTTGGAAGTAGTGAAAATAGTTTTTCTTATATCAGCACTAGTTCTCTTGGGCAGATTAAAAAAGTGTAGAGGAAAAAAAAAATTAATATTGATAACAGAAAAAAACTAGACACTATGGAGGATGTAAAAATATTTAGTTTGTCTAAGACTTGTGTTATTTTTTTGGTCCTGAATATATCAAGCTAAAGACATATACAACCCCTCTATACACCCCCTCTAGTTATATTTGTAATTATTTAAAAATATTTTAAGTATACAAGAATATCCAGCAGTTCTTGTAGATCTGCTGTCAGTGGAAGATTTGCAATTGACTTCATTACAGACAGATTTAAACATCACATCTTTGATGTAATTTCATATACCTTGTTTGAGGTTTGTGACATTTTAGGATTTGTCTAATTCTGTGAAGCAATCAAGGTTCCAATGCATAAATATTTGTTGTTGTTGTTGTTGTTTTGTTTTGTTTTTATATAAAAGGGATATTCCATGATGCATTCCCTGCTAAAATGCATAAGAAATGTACCTGCCCCTTTTCAGCTGCTCCACTGACTTCCTGTAAAATTAAAATAACCATGGGTCCAGTTAGGATTCATTCCAGGGTGCTCAGAGAGCTGTCTGTCATCATTGCAGCAGCTCTCTCTATTTTTCAACAGTCTTGGGAACGTGGAGAGGTCTTAGCTGACTGTAAGCTGGAAAACATACCAGTTTTCAAGAAGGGCAAGAAAGAAGACCCCACCAACTACAGGCCTGTCAGTCTCACGTCCTAGGTGTTGTGGGGTTTTGGAGAATGCACATCCCAAATTACAGTCTGATTGTAAACCCGCTCTACCAAGTAACCCGTAAGAAGAATGAGTTTGAATGGGGCCCTGAACAACGACAAGCCTTTGAACAAATCAAGCAGGAAATAGTCCATGCAGTAGCCCTTGGGATAGTTCGAACAGGACCAGATGTAAAGAATGTGCTCTATACTGCAGCTGGGGAGAACGGCCCCACCTGGAGCCTCTGGCAGAAAGAACCTGGGGAAACTGGAGGTCGGCCCCTGGGGTTTTGGAGTCGGGGATACAGAGGATCCGAGGCCCGCAATACTCCAACTGAAAAGGAGATATTGGCAGCATAAGAAGGAGTTCGATCTGCTTCGGAGGTGGTCGGTACTGAAGCACAGCTCCTCCTAGCACCCCGATTGCCGGTACTAGGCTGGATGTTCAAGGGAAGGGTCTCTTCTACGCATCATGCAACTGATGCTACATGGAGCAAGTGGGTTGCACTGATTACTCAGCGGGCTCGAATAGGAAACCCCAGTTGCCCAGGAATATTGGAAGTGATTATGGACTGGCCAGAAGGCAAATACTTCGGGATATCATCAGAAGAGGAGGTGGGTCGTGCTGAAGAAGCCCCACTGTACAACCAGTTACCAGAGAATGAAAAGAAATATGCCCTGTTCACTGATGGGTCCTGTCGTATTGTGGGGAAGCATTGGAGATGGAAGGCTGCTGTATGGAGTCCTACACAACGAGTTGCAGAAGCTGCTGAGGGAGAAGGTGAATCGAGTCAGTTTGCAGAAGTGAAAGCCATTCAGCTGGCTTTAGACATTGCTAAACAAGAAAAATGGCCAGTTCTCTATCTCTACACTGATTCATGGATGGTAGCAAATGCCCTGTGGGGATGGTTACAGCAATGGAAGCAAAACAACTGGCAGCGTAGGGGCAGACCCATCTGGGCTGCTGCATTGTGGCAAGATATTGCTGCTCGGGTAGAGAACCTGGCTGTGAAAGTACGCCACGTAGATGCTCATGTGCCCAAGAATCGGGCTACTGAAGAACATCAAAACAACCAGCAGGTAGATCAGGCTGCTAAGATTGAAGTAGCTCAGGTGGACCTGGATTGGCAGCATAAAGGTGAATTATTTATAGCCCGATGGGCCCATGACATCTCAGGCCATCAAGGTAGAGATGCAACATACAAATGGGCTCGTGATCGAGGGGTGGACCTGACCATGGACGCTATAGCACAGGTTATTCATGACTGTGAAACATGCTGCAATCAAGCAAGCCAAACGGTCAAAGCCTCTTTGGTATGGAGGACAATGGCTGAAATATAAATATGGAGAGGCCTGGCAGATTGATTACATCACACTCCCTCAAACTCGCAATGGCAAGCGCCACGTACTTACAATGGTGGAAGCAACCACCGGATGGCTGGAAACACATCCTGTGCCTCATGCCACCGCCCGGAACACCATCCTGGGCCTTGAAAAGCAAGTCCTATGGCAACATGGCACCCCAGAAAGAATAGAGTCAGACAATGGAACTCATTTCCGAAACAACCTTATAGACACTTGGGCCAAAGAACATGGTATTGAGTGGGTGTATCACATCCCCTATCATGCACCAGCCTCTGAGAAAGTTGAGTGATACAATGGACTGTTAAAGACTACATTGAAAGCAATGGGCGCTGGGACATTCAAAAATTGGGATACGCATTTGGCAAAGGCCACCTGGTTAGTCAATACTAGGGGATCTGCCAACCGAGCTGGACCTGCCCAATCAAACCTGTTACGTACTGGAGATGGGGATAAAGTTCCTGTAGTGCATGTAAGAAATATGCTGGGTAAAACAGTCTGGGCTACTCCTGCCTCAGGAAAAGGCAAACCTATTCGTGGAATTGTTTTCGCTCAGGGACCTGAATACACTTGGTGGGTGATGCAAAAGAACGGAGAGGTCCGGTGTGTACCTCAAGGAGATTTAATACTGGGTGAGAATAGCCCATAAACTGAATTGTACCATGTTAATTACTATATAATACTGTATGTTATCACCACCATGACTACTATAGGTGACTGATTAGAATATATGGAAAAGAGTGTAACCTGAGCATGACATAAATGGTATGGAATAAGGGGTGGATAGATGTCCTGGTTTCAGTTAGAACAGAATTAATTTTCTTCCTAGTAGCTGGTGGAATGCTGTGTTTTGGCTTAGGATGAGAAGAGTGCTGATAACACCCCGATGCTTTAATTGTTGCAGAGCAGTGCTTATACTAAGCCAAGGACATCTCGGCCTTTTGCTCTGTCCTGCCAACGGGCAGGCTGGGGGTGCAGTAAGAGCTGGGAGGGGACAGACCCAGGACAGGTGACCCAAACTAGCCAAAGGGGTCTTCCATACCATCTGACGTCATGCTAAACAATATATAGGGGTGGCTAGCCGGGAGGAGGGGGCTGGACTGCTCGGGGTTAGGCTGGGCATCGGTCAGCGAGTGGTGAGCAATTGCATTGTGCATCACTTGTTTGTACATATTATTATTAGTAGTACTACTATCATCATTGTATTATTATTATTATTATTATTATTATTATTATTATTATTATTATTATTATTATTTTATTATTATTATTATTTTATTATTATTATTTTTATTATTATTTTCCTGTCTTATTAAACTGTCTTTATCTCAACTTACGGGCTTCACTTTCCATTTCTCTCCCCCAACCCAGAGAGGGAGGGGGGAGGGTGAGCGAACGGCTGCGTGGTGTTTAGCTGCTGGCCGGGCTAAACCACGACACCTGGTAAAATTATGGAGAAGATTATCCTGGGAGGTATTGAAGCGCACCTAAGGGATAATGCATTAATTGGTCTCAACCAACATGGGTTCATGAGGGGTAGGTCCTGATTAACAAATTTTATTTCCTTTTATGATAAGACCACCTATCTAGTGGATGGTCTAGGGAAACCATTTGATGTAATATTTTTGGATTTCAGTAAAGCTTTTGACACAGTTTCCCATAGGATCGTACTGGAAAAAATGTCCATCATACAGCTAGATAAAAACTTCATACAATGGGTGAATAATTGGCTGATGTGTAGGGCTCAAAAGGTTATGGTAAATGGAGCCACATCAAGTGGGCAGATGGTCACTAGTGGGGTCCTCCAGGGCTCCATTTTAGGGCCATTTCTCTTCGGCTGTTTTATAAACCATTTAGATGTAGGACTAGAAGGTGCTTTGAGCAAATTTACTCATGATACTAAGCTGGGAGGAGTGGTTGACTCTGCTGAGGGTGGAAAGGCTTTTCAGAGAGGTCTGGACAGATTGGAGAGCTGGGCAATCACCAACCACATGAAATTTAAGAAGAGCAAGTGCTGGGTCCTGCGCCTAGGAAGGGACAACCCTAGCTGTATGTATAGACTGGGGGATGAGACACTAGAGAGCAGCCCTCCAGGGAGGGATCTGGGGTTTGTGGTTAATAACAAGCTGAATATGAGCCAGCAGTGTGCCCTGGCAGCCAAGCGGGCCAACCATATCCTGCAGTGCATCAAGAACAGCATTGCTAGCTAATCAAGAGAAATGATTTTCCCACTCTACTCTGAACTGGTGCGGCCTCACTTCAAGTACTGTGTGCAGTTCTGGGCACCACAGTACAAAAAGGATGTGAAACTCTTGGAGAGTGTCCAGAGAAGAGCTACAAAGGTTGTGAAGGACCTAGGGAGGAAGATGTCTGAGGAGCAGCTGAAGTCACTTGGCGTGTTCAGCCTGGAAAAGAGGAGGCTGAGGGGTGACTTCATCGCAGTCTACAGCTTCCTCACGAGGGGGAGTGGAGGGGTAGATGTTGATCTATTCTCTTTAGTGACCAGCGATAGGACCCGTGGGAATGGTGTCAAGCTGCCACATGGGAGGTTTGGGCTAGATATCAGGAAGAGGTTCTTCACTGAGAGGGTTGTCACACACTGGAACAGGCACCCCAGGGATGTAGTCATGGCACCAAGCCTGTCAGAGTTTAAGACGTGTTTGGACTGTGCACGTAGTCATATGGTCTGAATTTTTAACCTGTGTGGTGCCAGGAGTTGGACTTGATTATCCTTGTGGGATAATCAACTAGGGATATTCTATAATTCTATGATCAGATTTACTTCATTTAATATTAAGTACCTTATCCTTGGTAGTTGCTTAGTCAGCTGCAAGGTATAGATAGTTCCAAAGCTAATTCCCTTCTTCAGATATCTAAGATAGCAAGGACAATATCACCATCTGGAGGTGCTTGCATTTCTCCTTTTATCATTAACAAAGCTAAGCACTGATTGAAATGAATCCCAGTTTTATTTTCTCCATGACTCAATGCCCTTTTCTTTAAGGTCCAAAAAAATGTTATTTACTTCAGAAGCTCCTGATGGAAATTGTAATGCTCCTTAGGATTCCATTTTTACCACAGTAGTTGCCATGTAACCATGTAATTATCACTGTTACTACTAGTGATTCATGGTAGCTTTTGAATTATACAGCTTTCCTAAATATTTTAAAATGTAAGTATTTAATACATTAACACAGAAAAGTTTAAGAAGATATTGCATACCACAGTGTTAGGGGAGAGAATGAACCTAAAGGATAACAGTTAAAAGGTCTGCCTCTGCATTTCTCTCTTTCCTGAATTCAGCAAAATTATGTATTTTAATATTGTCCTCTTCTTAGAGCACCTTTGGGTTCAACAGTTTCCACATCATTTGTGGTAAGTCTGACAAGCTATCACTATTAACACACATCCTGCCAGATATCAATTTGTCTTCCTTTATGGAAATATTTCATGCCACTCTTTCTTTTCTCCTTTTTCTTCTTAACACATTCCAATTTTGACAGCATACAAAACTGTTTAAAGCCCAACTCTTTGCCAGTTCAATTATTCTCATCAGTTATTTTCCTCCCCCACATCCTATCTGTGATACTGTCATTAAATGTGGCCTGAATCACACAGACACATTTTCTGTGAAAACAAAACAAAACAAAAAACATTATCCCCCTAGTCTAACTAGCTTTTCCCCAAACTATGGCATCTAGGAAAATTAATCTACAAAATAATTTATGAGGCCATTTTGTTGCATACTCTTCTGAGAAAATGAATGCTTGCTGAAGCAGTTCATAGCAGAAGGCTGCAAAATAGGCATGTTTTGGGTACTTTCATGCCATGATCTAATTTGCATTGAAAGTATTGAGTCATTTGGATTTTTATAGGCCACTAATATAAGTTATTTACATTAGTTGCATGTCATAAAGAAAGGAAAATGGCTATACTTGCTGCTATACTTGCTGCATCAAATTAAAGTGTTTTAATACTGAGAATTTTTATTTATTTATTTTCCCTGTTGGAGCCACTTGATTTTATTTGTATAAATACTGCAGAATATATGAGCTAGCTTCTATATAAATTCTCTACCACAGAAGCATTTATTCTATTCAATTATATTTTTGTGAAGGCTTATGAACATAAAGTTGAGATTCTAGTCACAATGATTAGAATTATGGACAAAGAGAAGGTGAAGTACACACATGGTTCAAAAAAGCCTGAACTTTTTACTCCTATTTAATGATTCTCCCATTTAATGAGTCTCCCAGTTAAAACAGCTCAATTACCTTAATCCTCTCTGAATTTTCAAAGATTTTTTCAAAGATATATTTCCCTATATAAAATAAATTGTGCTTATCCTGAACTTTGGAGATTACTATTACAAACAGGCAGAGGGATGAGAAATTGAGTATCTACTCTATATTTTATTCAGAATTTTCTTGACACTTTATTCCAGGGAGTTCAAGGAATACTATTATAGTTGCCTACTTACATAAAATCTATTTCTATAGGTATTAGGATATTTAATAAGCATGCAATAAATATTTGATAAGATGTATTTTTAACCTTCTTTACTATATAATAAGGGGACTTATATTGGCTTTATGCTTGGCTAGTGAACAGTATAATGATGCTTTTGACTTTCTTGGCTAATTCAGAGGTCTCCAGCCTTCAGAATATCTCATACTTGTAGTGGAACCTGATTTATAGTTTCAAATTTATCACCACAATGCATTAGCATTTCCAAGCTGATACCATGGCCCTGAGTGCATTAATCAGACTTTAGGGTCCTATCCAGTCTCACCTTAGGCCTCCAACCACACCTGTGGCTCCATTTCAGTTCCAACCAGAGCTGTCAGTCCCTTGCTAAGCTACTTAGGAGGAATATTCATCTCTAGCTCAGCCACATGCCCTGACTAGCTATGTAGCACTTTGGTGTGGATTTCAACACATAGACAAACTTCCTGGTATGATCTTGGCCTGGTTCTATGTTAGGCCTTGCTGACTAGTGCCGGGCATCAAGTCCAGGTTGGGCTCAAGCCCAACCCTGACTGGTTTCTTGGCTTGACTTTGACCCTTCCACATCACTGTTGTATGTCATTATGACCATACTTCTCTCTGGAATTGGCTATTATTTAAAGATCTACCTTGTGCCCTTGCTATACTATATACTTACTATAGCGATGGCTCTAGCTGACAAGGAACTGCTCTTCCAAACCTCTTGTGGATCACCTTCAGCTCTAGACTGAGGATGCCCTTAGGGAGCAGCTGGCCCTTACTGCTTCCAGACAACTGATTATGGATGAAATAAACTTTTCTCAAGTTAACTTTTTGTCTTTGCAATTTAGTGACAATAATATGTATCAGTGTTCCAAATTAATACTGAACTACTGCATCAGGAATGCAGGTGTGCCTTCAGACAATACAGCAAATTACTTTTTGTAAAGTAGTATGTTGAAAGTTTCTGCCAATCTCCACATGAAAACAAAAACCTCTGATCCTTTGGTCTAAACACACCTAAAATGCAATACCATAGTGAATCTAAAATCTCTACAGCAGGTTGTTCAAAAGTTTTACCAACACCATCAAACTACTGTCATTGCTGTTAGAAATCCTAAAGTGCTTTAATCTAGAGACAGCAGCCTAAGTATCAATTCTGGAAAACCATGGTTTCATTTTATGTATTTTTAATAGAATTTGAGACTTACAAAAATGCTCAGCTTAATGAAATAAAAGGATACCAATCTCTTTCATTCTACAGGTCTTGGCCTTTTAAATTTTTCAAAATCCCCAAACAAACGCTAAAAGGTTGAGAATGTGAGCTAATTTAACTTTTTCACAGAGTAATCAAATAAAAATCTCTTAATATTCAAGAAAATACTACAGAAAACCTTCCAAGTGTAGCTCACAATTTAAAATAAAAATAAAATAAAAATAAATATTATTTTCATTATGAAATACTCAGATATGCAAATATTTGCATTTGGTATTTTTTATTGTATAATATTTTGCCCATTATTGTTCTTTGATTTGACATTTTTTAAATGTATGATTCTTCTAATTTATGCTGACCAAAAGAGGTGTTAAACTTTCTTTAGAAAATTAATATGAATGACTTAAAGATATGTATGATAAGAATTGCCAGTATATTGGTGAAAAATCAGTATAGAAAATCCAGCTTATGTCACTAAAATCTTTCTGCTAACAGTCCAAATGGAGTGAGTTGCTAGCAGTTTCATTCTCCCTCTACAGATATTTGTGGCACAAAAATCAACTAAAAAAAACAACAACAACAACAAAAAAACAACCAAAAAAAAAAGAAAAAAAACAGCAATATAAAAATTGTTGCATGTTTAGAATGTGAAATCATTAATTGCGCTCAGCCAGAAAACTTCTTATTCATATGCTAACCAAAGAGCATATGATTAATCAGCATTCCGTACACTGAATGCTGATTAGATTCATTCATTAATTTTATATATATATATATATATATATATATATTTCCCTAGAAAATATTGTTTTCTCAACATTAAACCTTTCCTCAGAAGTAGTAAAAGCTTATTTCTTATCTAAAAAAGAATCCCCTATTTCTGTCACTCTTATGTGTTGCTATATTGCAATGATTGAAAATATGCTGGGATGGAGTATATATATATAATATATATATATACTGGGATGGAGTATATATAACTTTTGGTACTCCTATTGTAATCATCCAGTGGTAGGACGAGAAAAAAAATGAACTCAAGTGAACTGAAGTTTAAAAATGGAAATTTCAGTTAGATGTTAAAAAAAAAAAAGAGCAAATGATAAATATCAAATCATATTTGATACTTATTAAATACTCAAATACTGGAATAGGTTATTCAGAGATCATAAGATCTATGTCCTTGAATGTGTTCAAGACTCAACTTTTGCATAGACTGGAGTACCATGATCTAATTAAATGTATTTTGAGCAGGAGGTAGGCTAGGTAGCCTCCAAAGATTTTTTCTTGAATCTAAATTATTCTGTGATCTCATGATTCTAAGAGTGATGTCATTTCTGGTGAAAACTAATTTACCACTTACAGTAGAGATATCAGTCCTGGCTAGACCTACCACCCGGAAAATCTGTACAAAAGCCTCTTTGTGCCTGATATATTCCTTACATGTTAATGTAAGTTAAACATGTTAATGACAGTTCCACAAGTCAGTTTTCAAAAGATAACATTTTTGATTTCACGAAGAATGTGTACTTGTTTTTACTAAATCTAAAATCTAAATCTGAAAATCAGAGTCATGAAATAACTATTTAATGCTTCAATCTCTTAAGTTTTTAGGAAAAGTTGATAAGAATGAAAAACAAAACACCTCCTTAGCTTTGTGGATTTTTGTTTGTTTGTTTGTTTGTTTTGTTTTCCAAAGGAAGCCATTTGTGCTAAGCTACTTGCAATGAATCTTCTTTTGATAGTATCTTCTAATAATCAGATTCTAGTTATGCTCCCTACCTATGTGGTTGTTTTATGTGTACTGTCAAGCTGCTTGTTCCATATGTTTTAACTTTATACTATTTATGTGTTTTGTTTCTTTTTCTTTTTCTTTCTTCAAGTGTTTTATTTGTTTGTTTGTTTGTTTGTTTTTTAACCTTGGCTTTGACCTCCTTTTTATAATATTTATTCAAATTCTTACATGCAATCCAGAACTCTAGAACTTCTAGACCCTTTTAATCTCTTAGCTAGCTCTCAGTTTTTTACCTTCCTTAAAAGTCTATGCATATTTCAGGACATCACAGGCTGTATCTGCATGACTTGTAGAAGTGCACTGTAGAAAACTTCTCTTCTATACCTAGAGCAAATATTAGGAACTATCTGAAGCAAAATGAGGCTTTGCAGGAAATATATAATGCACCTAACGTGTTTTTCAGGTACCCAGCAAAAAAGAAAGAAAAAAGTTTGCATTGCTTACCTCTGTGGATGTAAAAAGGATGCCAGAGTTATTAGGCATTTCCAGGTTCACTTTAAAAAACAGACAAGTTTAAAATGAAACAAACAGCTGTACAGTAAAATACAAAGTTTACTTACTGATTATAACATTGGAAACAAAGTTACAGAAGAACTCATAAAACACAGTCTTAATGTGCTAAAATAGTAAAATGCAATCTCAAAGTTTTGAGATTTAAAGCTAAATTTTTGCTACTTGTCAATGTTATGTATGATAGCCCAATTTCAGTACAATCTACTTAGTTGCATCTTGTCTAGGTTGTGCTGTTTTCCAGAGAGAAAACTTCTCTTTGTCACTGCTGTTTTGGTTATACTGATAGTTATCAGAATGTATAATCTTCAGCATATTTCCAAGGACCTTCAGTTTTTGTTTCTCCTGACTAGTAAATTTAAGATGCAGTTTGATTGTGGTAGATTTTTAATTGTCTTTTTTGAGAATACAAGGGAAGGATGGCCAATACTTCTCTGAAGTTGAAAAATAAGTATATGAATGTATTTTTCTAATTTCTTCTCCTGCTAATTTAACCTTCCTGATTATGAAATCTGTTGTACTGTATATATTGAGATCTTTTTGACTGTATTTACAGTAGACAGGAAGATTTAATTTTAACATCTTAAAAAAAAAAAAAAAAAAAAAAAAAGATTATTACCTATTCTTAAGTATAATTTATTTAATGTCACATTTTCATTAGTTACATTTCCATAAAGAGCATATGAAGTCTATTAATAATACAGATAACCGGCTTTCCTTCTGAAGTGACTACTAAGTCATGCTGATTTCACTACTCCTGGTCTTCTATCAGTTTGGTGGTTCAAACTCTGTGTAACTTGCAGATTTCTCTCATTCTCACATCTTCTTCCATTCTACTGAAAGGATAGCTCTAAAAATAGTATCTCCATTGGCAAATGATCTGAAGGCTTTATTAGCTGTGTATTAGGAGGCAGAAAGTCAGTGTAAGTTAGTATAGAAGTTATTGAAGGAGTTTTGTTTGTTTGTTTGTTTGTTTCCTAGCATAGTAATTAAAATTTATCTGTAACATTTAAGAACTTGAGTTTCAATTTATCATTATTCATTAGAAAAAAAATTCCTAGAGGATCATTTTATGTTCAAATACATGTATGTGCCCAAGGAAAGTTAGATGAATCTCCAATTTGATATGTTTGTTCCTCTTTCCACTATTAAAGTAAAATTTGTGTGCCTAATTTTTAAATATCTAAAGTTAAGTGAGTCCCTCTTACCCATAGAGGTCTGTACTTGCTCTTCAGCCTATACAGTAAAAGGACAGAGAAATAAATCAATATACCTAATTGCAGGCAGAGAAAATGTTCTTTTATAGAGGAGGAAGGGTGCAAATAATCATAGAATCATACAAACATAGAACAGCTTGGGTTGGAAAGGACCTTAAAGATCATCTAGTTCCAACCCCATCTCTTGGATTGTCTCTTTCTTCTTCTATCACTAAATACCTCCTCTAGTAAAGGTCTACAGAAGCTACACTATTATTCAAATCATTAGAAGATCCTCACTGTGGCACCAATGGAATTTTTCAAATGAGATCAACACTATCAAAGGGAAATCAATATGGAACTATTTGCTTTTGAAATTTGAGACCCTCTGCTACTGCAAGACAGAACACAACGCTGAGATCTGTTCAACTTCTGTTTTATGCATAAGTTTTCCACCATATCTCTAGCTCTGTGATATATAATACTGCCATATAGGGTCTTGACTAATTAATTGAACTATATTTCAATAATTACATATCTCAGAATTCCTGTACTAAAGACACCTTTAATAATGGAAATGTAGGTGGAAATGTACTAACTTTGTACTTAAATTCTCTCCTCGCTGATTTTGTATATTTTCATGTATTTGCAGTAGGAATAGTTATTAATGAAAAACAAAAAAAAAAACAAGCAAACAAACAAACAAACAAACAAAAAACAAATTCACCCACTCCCCCTCCCAGTTCTTGGAAAACAGACTGAACACGTGTTTTCTTATTTCCTTATTCTATGTATCTATGTATTTATCTATATACCCTTATCCTGTGTAGTTATCTTTATACAGCAACATTTACAAGGTGTTTGTTGCACACTTTGATTCACAATCTATTTAGGACATAAAGATTCATTAAATGAACTTCATTGTCTACTGTTGCACAGAGAAGTAAATGCTACATGTTCTGACAAATATATCCCAAAACAGCATTTTTAACTTCAGAATACCTTCTCCAAGTTGTTACTCAATATTTTTATCCAAGTATCACACGACAGTTGGCATAGTTTCCTCTTTTCTTTTGGCCACCTAACCAACTTTCATTTCAATCTCTTTTTAAAGCCTCCGTTTATCAGCTGGCATTCCAACATCCACTTACAGTTCCATGTGTACTTGCCCAGACATAGGATGGCATGTGAACAAAATAATAACTACAAAACAAGCAGACACTTTTAAAAAACACTTTTATATTTTTTAATTGATGTTTTTGTTGTTGTTGTTGTTTAAGTAACAAAAATACTCTAAGGATTCCAAACTAAATTTCAAAGAAGAAACTGTAATTCTTTCCTCCCTCCAGACAATCCACAAGTCTCCTTTCTACTTTTTGGTTTCATGGGTAAAGTGAATCACTTTCATGAAAAGTTATTCTCAGGCCCTTAGCTGAATCTCTTAACTTAATGCTGGTATGTGTAGCAGTGAAGGATGATTTTTATGGGCCAGTGATTTCAGTCTCCATCTGTGGGTCCTGAGTCATGGTTCTTCACTCAATGCCTTGTTTTCCTAATAGCATTTGACTAATATCTATTCTGTAAACAGGAGTCTTCCCTCAATCACAGGAATACCTTACTCTGGATTAGAGAGATCCGTACACACTGCTTTGTTTTTCTATTCCTGTGAACTCTCTGTTCTTGGCTACACAATAGAGTGGTTATAAGAGTGGTAAGGAAAATACTTCCTCCCTCTCTCTGCTTTAATCTCTAATGGGATATTTTGGTGTGAAATAGAAGGCAGAACTGATTATGTCCAATAAAGCATAAAACCCTCATCTCTATTTACTGGGTGAAATTGGATAGCATTAGTAGAACTTAAAATACTATCCTGTCTTGGATAGAGACTCAAGTTGCTCTGGAATGGGTACTATAAGTAGGAAGGATAGTGCATATCTGGATCTCATCTGAGTGCAATTTCAGGATCTGTCTGTCTTTTGTTAACACATTGTGCAACTATGTTCATTTCTGGATTACTATGGAAACTCTTCAGGTGCATTTTTCCTGAATCTAATTCAAGGTGCTTCATGTTGTGATTCCACTTTATGAAAGTTGGTTTTGAAGTTATTAAATTTCTTTCATTACTCTGTGATATTTCGCTGACAATCCAGACCACAGTAATGCAAAATAAACTTACTTTCCAAACAGCCAGAAAATGTTATTTCACTTTCAGAAGCTGAAAAAAAACCAGCTAAGTATGTTCATATTCTGCAAGTAAAATGAGGCAATAAATATTTCATGGAGGGAAAAAAAGGTCAGCTTGACCAACTCACTTTTTGTTTTGTTTAATGGCTGTGAATATAGAGAATGCTTTTAAGGAAAGTGGTTTGTAATGTTCTGTTTTTGTCACAAGTTTATAGATTGATTATTTTCCACCACTTTTGTGTCTGTATAATACAATGGATTCACAGTAATGCCATCTGATAAAAGAAATGTAGAGTTAGGCCAAGAAAATGCATTTCTTCTTTGCTGTAGATATTCTAAAGGCTCAACTACATGTATAAGAGCTTTCCTGTGTGACTGCATTTGATAATTATAGCTGTTACTGAATGATATAGTAGGAAAAAATGGCTTAAACATAGCCAAATCCTATCAGTGCTTGTGGCAAAATATTAATATTTAGATTGTGTATAGTTTTTGTTCTGTGAAATTATTTGTATTTGTTTAAAGAAACATATGACTATATATCTATGCGTCAAAAGTGTGCATAGATTGTTCTGAAACAGAAGCAAGAAACTACAAGGACTTTTTCTGGAGTTAAAAAAAATAGAAATAGAAATAGAAATAGAAATAGAAATAGAAATAGAAATAGAAATAGAAATAGAAATAGAAATAGAAATAGAAATAGAAATAAACATAAAAAAATAAAACTGTCACCCATCTTACCTGCAGGCTCTTGAATAATCTTATCCTGGAACTTTTCTTACAATGAAGAAGGATTAAAATTGTCCAGTTAAGACCCCTTGTGTCCTCTAGCCCCATCTTAGCGTCTCAGGGAGGTCATATGATGTCAGAGGAGACCAGGGAAAAGCACATCACACAGAAAACCTACTGCAGTAGAGGGCAGCATCCCTAGGAAGGGTGGGTGAAAACCACAATACACCACGTGGCTGAGGGTGTCTCTGGCTCAGATGCATCCAGTAATTCCTTCTCAAAAGCAATTCAGTTCCTATTCACATTTTTCAGCCTTGAGTATACACTCTACATTTTAAAAACATAAAGTTGTTGAAAGTGTAAACAGTAGCTTGTTGCTGATGATAATTATCTCCACAAAGAAAACAGAATTTTAACTAGGAGTTCTTCAAGCACAGTCAAATTGCCCTTATCTTGTCTGTGCTGGTGTGGCCTCATCTTGAGTACTGTGTGCAGTTTTGGGTAACACGATATAAGAAGGACATAAAGCTATTAAAGAGTGTCCGAAGGAGGTCTACAAAGATGGAGAAGTGTCTGCAGGGGAAGATGTATGAGGAATGATTGAGTTCACTTGGTTTGTTCAGTCTAGAAAAGAGGAGACTGAGGGTTGACTCTGAGGTTGCCTACAGCTTCCTCACGAGGGGGAATGGAGGAACAGGTGCTAATTTCTACTGACAGCGACAGGACCCAAAGTAATGGCATGAAGATGTGACAGGGGAGGAAACGATTCTTCAGTGAGAGGGTGGTTGGGCAGTGGAACAGCTCCCAAGGGGAATGGTCATGGCACCGAGCCTAACAGACTTCAATGTGTTTGGACAAAGACATATAGTTTGATTTTTGTGTGGTCCTGTTTGGGGACAGGAATTGGACTTGATTATCCTTGTGTGTCCCTTCCAGCTCAGGATATTCTATGCTTCTATGAATTAGATGGTGACAAAAATCTCAGTTAGCTGGTTTACTAGATATATTGTTGTGTATATATATAATGCTTTAAAGGTAGGCTATATTAAATGAGTTCTGCATTTTTTTTTCAGATTATTTTCTTATTTTTATTTACTTTCATCCTTTCATTGATTTTAAAGTATTTTTTCCAAACACTTTAAATTCTATTTTGGGGCACTTTGTAGAAATTTCGAGTTTTCCTCTAGTGCGTGTATTGTGATACAGAGGTACCTAAATTAGGCTTTGCCTTACAGAGAAATAAGGTTTCAAATTACAGTTCTTCACAAATTAAATCAAGCTAGTTGTGTGATATGAATGCAGTGTAAAATTCCACTTGTAAACTGACATTTACAGTGATTTCAGTAAGATTTTTTGACACAGCTCTCATTTTACCTTGTTCAAGGGGATCAGCAGGAAAATAATTATCTCCTCATTAGAGAAGCATGAAGTAGGACAGAATGATAAATAATAGTAAATTAGAAAGAACTCTCAATGAGTTCTTCTGCTATGTCTGGGATTGCCCCAACACAGGTGTATCACCTTGAACTTGAACTTTTTGAACGTCATTAGGTTCACAAGGCCCACTTATCTAGCTTGCCCAAGTTCCTTTGGATGACATCCTTTATTTCTGTTGTATTGACTGTACCACTCAGCTGGGTGCTTTATGCAAACTTACTGAAGGTGCACTTGATCCCATTATCTATGTCACTGGTAAAGAGTATAAGTCCCAAAAGACACTTCTGAGGGACACAACTCGTCACCAGCCTTCACCTGGACATAGAGATGTTGACCACAACTCTCTGGGTGTGGCCATTGAGCCAATTCCTTGTCTACCCTTCAAATCTGTATCTCACCAATTTGGAGATCAGGATGTCATGTGGGACTATATCAAAGGCCTTACATAAGTCCAGGTAGATAACATTGGTTGGTTTACCTTTGTTGACTGGTGCAATCATTGAAGGCTACCAGATTGTTCAGGCATGATTTGACATTGGTGAAGCTGAGCTGGCTGTTTCAGATCCCCTCCTTGTCCTGCAAGTGACATAGCTTCCAGAAGGATCTGTTCCATGACCTTTTGATGCACAGAGGTAAGGATCACAGGTGTGTGAGTCCTAAGTCCTCCTTTTGACGCATTTTTAAAAATGGAAGTGATGTTTCCCTTTTTTATTCAGTCACAAGGGACTTCACCTGACTGCCAGGACTCTTCAGATATGGAGAGAGGCTTGGTAACCCCATCAGCCAGTTCCCTCAGGACACTGGGATCCATATCGTTAGGCCCCATAGACCTGTTCAGTTTCATCAGATGGTCTCAATCTTGCTCTTTGCTTACAGTGAGAGCAATTTTGATCCCCCAACCCACACCTAGAGGTTGAGGGACTCTACATGGTAGTCTAACTACATGGGTAGTCTAACTGCCAGTGAAGAGTGAGGCAAAGAAGTTGTTGAGTATCAAAGCCTTTTCTATGCCTGTTACCAGTTCTCCCTTCCCATTTTTCAGAAAGCGTACACTCTCCTTGGACTTCATTTTCTTTATTTTCTTACCAACATAAGAAATTTTTGGTCCCTGGGGGGAGTGTTGGGAGATCTGTGTGGGTGTAGGCTTCTGCCTGGGGGTCTTGTAGTCCCCTCCATCTGGTTTTAAGCTGCAGCCTGACAGTTACAGTGGGTGGCTACCATTGTTATTTCGGTAGAAGGCTGCTTCTTGTTGCTACCAGAAGAGAAGAAAACAGCCGTCCTCCCTCCAGGTCCTCCCACACAAATTGTCACACCCTGCCCCAGCTGACCACCACTCCCTGTTCCTCACTCTCCTGGTCTCTTGTACTCCCTACAGGCAGTTTTAGGGGTGACTGCAGCTACTCCTGGCCATGCCAAGCCCTGTCAGCCACTCTTGCCAGGGCTGCCAGGTGCTGGCAGTTCCCTCCTCTCCTTGGGGTTGCATATGTGCAGGAATCCCCTGTACGGCACAATCCCCTGTTGCACTGCAGAACACACCTGCACTGGTGCTGATTGCCTTGTCAAGATTTTTATAACTGACAAAAAATATACCACAAAATAAAAAAGTTATACATATATATTTATATATGTATATGTATGTATATTAAATTATTTTCCAGCTCTCACATTCAAAGTTTTCTGGATCCCCTCCCTGCAGCTGATAATGCAATGTTACTACTGTTTTAAACAGTTGGGGTAATCCCACCATAGTCCTAAATCAATGAAATGGATGAGAAAGAAACAAAAAATTCTGAATTAATGTCTTGACTAAGATAGCCAAACTTGTAGAAGTTCTCTGTATAAAGCCATTTTGCATCATGCAGCATTTTTATTTTTATTTTTTTTAATACGTACTTGAAAAGGCCTTGTTCCTGAACTGAAAAGCTCTTGCTAGCTCTCATTGCAATAGATTATTGTTGCCTAAATCTTGTAAAATCATTTTCTCTTCCTTAAGGAGAGAAAGGAAAAAAGGGCAGTATTTTATATCCAAGTTCCACTAGTTTATTTGTCACATATTATGAATGTTTTCTTCACCTTGTACGGGCTAATCTGAGCTTGATTGTGTATTGTAGCTCTGAATTTGCAGGCCTACAGCCTGGCTGAATTACTGTATAAGAAACCCAGCCTGCTATTCACAAATAATGTCAGGAAGCTGACTGCTTCCATGGTAGAGTGGTTTTAGGAAATAATCATATGATCTAACTCAGCAATGTTCACGTATCCTTTCTTTCTTGACAATTTCATCAGTGGACAGAGAAATCACTGAAATTTCATTCCAGTTTTATGTTAATCAATACATTACAATCAATACATTACCTATACATCAATACATTAATAAATTATGTACATGCTCTCACTTTCATGATGTTGTGCAGTCTGAGAACTGGAACAGGCTGCCCAGGGAGGTTGTGGAGTCTCCTTCTCTGGAAATATTCAAGGTCTATCTGGACACCTACCTGGGCAGCCTGCTCTAAGGAACCTACTTTGGTAGGCAGGGGGGTTGGCCCGATGATCTTCAACAGATCCAGTCTGTCTGCAGCAGTAATAATGCTGACAATTAGTATTTTATTATGACTCTTCATGGAGCAGAAATTAAGGTCAGAGAAAGGAAAGTTATGGAATTTATCTTGGTAAGCATTAACTCTGTCACTGTGGGATTCAATCAGTTATGTGTGTGCATATCCACAGTACTTAGAAATTACATAGCAAGATAAATAGAAACTCTCTTATAAGCTGGGCCAATGGGCTGAGGCCAGCTATATAAAGTCCAACAAGACCAAGTGCCAGGTCCTGCACCTGGGGCGCAACAACCCCAAGAAGCGCTACAGGCTGGGAGATGAGTGGTTGGAAAGCTGCCTGGCAGAGAAGGACGTGGGAGTATTGGTTGATAATTGGCTGAATATGAGCCAGCAGTCATGAGTCATAATCATTGCATATCTATGATTCTAATGAGACCACAGCTCTGGAAATGTTCAAAAAGAGTTTCTAATTTCTCCTGTTTCCAATTGCTGTGTGTAGACACTTGAGGTAAGTCCCAAGTTCTGCTGTTTTCATAGGGGTAATAAGAATACCTGCCTCATCGTTCTGTCTTCTGGGTGGCTCTTCATATCTCCTCAGGTGTCCACTTCATATCTCCTCAGGCGTCCACTTCTCTTCAGGTATTTATCAATATTTTCCACTAGCCTTGTATAAAGCCATCCTCCCTAAATGTGCAAAGGTGTCCTTCCCTCACTTTATCAGATTGCATCTGTATCTCCTCTGACAGTCCTCAATCCTTAAAGAAGGCCCTGTAGTCAGAAACAACAAAGCCAAATGTTAAGGACCATTGAGATAAGAAGCCATTCATTTTTTTTTTCCCTGATACTTAAACTCTTGTGTGCGTTCATGAGGTAGGTTCTAATACCTAAGAAGGAAGTTAAGCTGCTCATAGGTTTTACAGATATTACTGATGTCACTGAAAATGTTGTAACTCACCTCACTGTAACCTCAATGTTGTCCTAAAATGCTGAAAAGTTTATATATATATATAAAGTATTTCCTAGCTACCATTGCTAAAAAAAAGCTTCATTGCTCTGAAGAGTTTTACAAACTTGCTCTAGCCAAGCTTTTTTTTATAACAGCCACGTTTGCATTTTGAACATACACTGATTGAAGAATTCTATTCTATTTTTTTGCTTTTGCTTTTTTCAGTATCACATGGACTATGATAATACCAGTGCTTCTCTCAGGCCTCAAGGCAGCATTTATGAACTCTGCACCACACAAGATTAGCAATTTGAGTCATGGTAGCACCAAAGAACAAAAGATATTAACTCACTTTTTGGGAAGTACTATGTGATGGCAGTACTTTTGAGGGGGGAAGAAAGGAGACAAAATAAGAAGGCAAGCATGGTAACATTTCTAAGCAGCTGAAGTAGAGATTATGAGAAATACATGTATCATGTAAGAATGAAAAGTCAATGTCAGAAGGAGGGAAAATTTGTTCAGAATGGTACTGCAGAAAGCAGTCTGATGCTACCAGTTTCTAGTATTCCTTAATGAATCAATTTTTTGAATTTGTTTCTATAAGCCTGAGCTTCTGGGGCATTGATCCCGTACAAATAAAGACAACAGTGAGTCTATTGAATCCTCAGCCTGTTTCGTCTCTCTTTTTCTCTTTCTTTCTTTCTTTCTTTCTTTCTTTCTTTCTTTCTTTCTTTCTTTCTTTCTTTCTTTCTTTCTTTCTTTCTTTCTTTCTTTCTTTCTTTCTTTCTTTCTTTCTTTTTTTGCCTTTTTTTTTTTCCTTATTCTTTTGTAGTTTTTGTTGTTATCTGTCTCTTTTTGTTGTTGTTCTCTCTCCCTCTCCCCCTCTTTCTTTTTTTTTTTTTTTTTTTAAAACCATTTTTGAATATATTTCCTTGTAGCTTTCCACCGCAGTTAGCTTATTGCTGTATAATGCCTTCTGCTTAAGTGGAAAGCAAATCTTGGCACATTAACATGAGAGTTTGTTAAAACACTCAGTTATTAAGTTACCTCACGAAAATCCACTGGCTATGCTATGATGTTGAATAACTGTGTACACTTATGTAAAAAGAAAAAAAAAGTGTTTCTAACCTTATCATCAACGTATTTAGGCTAAGAATTAGAAGTGTCATTGTATTTGTCATATCACCTTTCCAATAGTAAATAAAAATAAAGACTGCCCAGAGAAATTTCACTCAGCTGCCCTAAATTCACCAGGTCAGAAGAGATCTAAGAGATCTATATGTAAGTTGGGTGTCGGGAGAGTGGGTGGTTAGAACTTATTAATAACTACACTGAAGTCATTGTTATGGAGAGAATTGAAAGCTCTTATAACAAGATATTTCCTCATCATACATGGCATTATGAAATCAGTATGGTGGGGTGGGAGGGGGGAACACGGTACATTAGACAATTAATTTTAACAAATTAAAGAAGTTCTCTTTTAAGGATCTTAAATTCTCCGGCAAAGTTAAAGTCCAAAACACCAAAGCAGAGTATATGCCTGCAGAAGCGCAAGCTTCTCTGAACAACACTTTAAAATTTAGGTGGACAGAATCTGGTGGCCTTCAAAGTGTACTCCCTCTACCTAGTCCTTTCTTGTATAGGTAATATAGCAGTTTAGTGTCTTTTCCCTGTGTCCCTGCTAATGAAATTTAAGTTATTTATGTAGTAATATCCATATATATATATATATATAAATAATAATAATTTATGTAGTATGATTTACAGTAATTACTGGTAAAAGTGCCTCTACAATGGTGACAATAGAACAATGTTAGAGTCTAAAAGGAATTTAAATGGGAAACAATTTCTGGAAGTATTCTGATTCAACTCCCATATCAAATCAAAATGAACTTTGAAACTCATAGAATCATATAATGGTTTGGGTTGGAAGGGACCCTTAAAAATCACCTAGTCCAACCTTCCTGCCATAGGCATGGACATCTTTCACAAGATCAGGTTGCTCAAAATTTCAACTGTTAGAAAACATTGAAAACTTCCAATGATGGGACAACAAAAAATTTTCTGGGTGCCTTGTTCCAGTGTCTCTCCACCCATGTAAAGAAAAAAAATATTCCTAATGTCTAATTTAAATCTACCCTCTTTCAGTTTAAAACCATTGTCCCTTGTACCTACACTACAGGACCTGGTAAGAAGTCTCCCTCCATCTCTCTTAAAAGCTCCCATTGAGTATTGGAATGCCACTATAAGGTTCCCCCCAGAGTCTTTTCTTCTCCAGGCTGAACAACCCCAATTTGCTCAACCTTTCTTTGTAAGAGAGCTGTTCCAGCCCTCTGATCATTTTGTGGTCTTCCTCTGGATCTGGTCTAACAGATCTGTGCCTTTGTTGTACTGCAGACTCCAGAACTGGATATAGTACTCCAAGTAGAGTCTCACAAAAGTGGAGCAGATGGGGAGAATCCCCTTCCTTGATCTGCTATCCATGCTTCTTTTGATATGGTTGGCTTTCTCGGTTGCAAGTACATGTCCAAGTTTTGGCTTATATCCAATTTTTCATCCACCAATACACCCAAGTCCTTCTCTTCAGGGTTGCACTCAATCCATTCAGCACTCATTCTGTACCAGTATTGGGGATTGCCCTGACCCAGGTTCATGACCTCGAGCTTAGCCCTATGGAACTTCATTAGGTTTGCATGGACCCACCTCTCAAGCCTGTCCAGGTTCGTCTCAATTGTATCCCTTCCCTACAACATATCAGCTGTACAAGTTAACTTGGTGTCACCTGAAAACTTGCTGAGAATGCCCTTAATCCCACTCTCTATGTGATTAATGAAGATATTGAATAATACTGGTCCCTGTACACATCCTTGAGTGATACCACTTGTTACTGGTTTCCACTTATATTAGGTTATTCCACTAGATTTCTCAGATCCTTGTCTAGTCAAATTCTGAATATCTCTAAGGACAGAGATGTTCAGACTCCCTGGGCAACTTGTTTCAATATTGGATCACTCTTATTGTGAAAATTTCTTTTATATTTAGTTGAGATTTGTCTGCAAATCAAGTCTGTTTGCCTCTTGTCTTTTTACTGTGCACCTTGGAGCAATGTATGATTCTTCTCAACAACTACCCACCAGGTAGATGAAGGCAGTAAGTGTTGGTTTATGTGACACCTAAGAATCTGACTTTGTAATCTTACTGCTGTAAATGGAAGGTCTTTAAAAATAACTATACTTAATGATCAGGTATACTTGATCATTGCTTGGGTAAAAAGACTAGAAGCAAATTTCATTCATAGCTCTCATAGACCAAAGGAAAATCTTGTATTACTCATATAAATTTAGGTTGTAAAGTCCTAAATAGATTTTGTTTAAACTCAGAATTCTTATAGCTTCTGCTTTGTCTTTCTTTTTTGTAATCCTCACCTGCTTTCCCCAACTTTTTGAGACTTAAGGAGTATAAGGAACCAAATACTAAGTTAAAACTTGAGTCAGAAGCACAAACACATATAAAACACATAAACAAAATGTAAATTTTGAGGTATTTATTTCATTGCAGGAAAATGTAGTTAGTATATCCAGAACTGATGCCTCTAAATCACAGTGTTTAGAACTGTATGAAATACAACCTTAATTTTTCTAATTATCTGCTTTCTTACCTATGGCTGACATGGCTATTTATTTCTATTGGAAATTGCCATGGGCACTGGAAGTGAACAAAGCAGTGATGTAGAGACAATCTACAGTACACTCAGAACAGATTCAGAAATGCCTGCAATTTCAAGAAGTGTCAGTTTAGCTTAGCTGACTGCATTCTCCCATAATTCTGGATTAATAAAGGGTGTAACTTAGTGAGCCAAAGCAACCAATTAGAATTCAGCACAAAACCACTGCTAAATTGTCAGTGTAGTACTGCACTGTGCTAAACTGAGCAAAACACTATGGTTGTTCTGCAAATGAGGCATTTTGCAGTTCACATTTATTGTTTATGACAGTGTTTTCTGACAGTCTTGGAAAAGCCTCCAAGATTTTTATAACGTCCTGCTTGTGTATTCTTTCCTGTAATGGATAAACTGGCAAGGATATAAGCATCAGCAAATGCTTGTTGCTAAATGAGTATCAGTAGGCATGGTCCTCTGAATATTATCACTGTACTTTGTAAATATAATTCATCCTTATAGCAAAATATTATCTACCAGCAAGCAATACTGGGGCTGGAACACTACACACTAATCAGGCTGCAGTGATTGTTCATACCAGCCAGAGCCTGCTTGTTCCACAGAAGAGTCAACAAATCTTTTATCATCACTTTGGCATTTCTGTTTTATGATTGCAATTATATGTACTAGAAACTAATGGAATTAATATAAATAAAAGCAATAAATTTAAACAGATTTATGCAATATGAAGTTTAGTTACTCAGATGAATTAAATTAAATGTTAACCTGCTAATAGTACTGCCAGCTAAGAACAATAGCATTGCTTTTGGTATTTTTTGGCTACTTATTTTCCTAAACACAATCAATTAGCAAAACAAGATAGTAAATCTATTTACATGACAACTTGTTACACGCTATGTATTTTCTTTAAAGATTTGTTAACTTATCTGTGTTAGTAATCTTCATAACTTCAAGCTCCTCCATAATGTTGCATTCTCTGGTAAAGATATTGAGTAATATAGCACATTTAGTGATATTTCAGTATTTTGAGTGTTTAATATAAATTAGGCATATATAAATTGCATTTATGTTGTCCTATGGTGGCTTAACCTTGGCTGGCTGTCAGGTGACCATGGAATTGTTCTCCCACTCCCTCTCCTTAACAAGACAAGGGGATAAAATAAGATGAAATACCTTGTAGCTTAAGATAAGGACAGAGAGATCACTCACCACCCATTCCTGTTATGGGAAAAACAGACCAGCAGAATCACAGAATATCCCAAGTTGGAAGGAACTGTGGTGGTTTTACTCACTTGGGCATCAGAGCTCCACCACAACTGCTCTCTCACTCAAAGGGAAGGAGGAGAAAATACAATGCAAAAGGCTCAAGGGTTGAGATAAGGATGGGGAAATCACTCAACAATTGTCATGACAGGCAAAACGGACTCAGAGTAGGGAGACAATAAGATTTATTGCCTATTATTAACAAGTTAGAGAAGTGAGAAACAAAGGAAAGAGACCAAAACCTCCTTCCCCTATATCCGCTCTCTTCCACCTCCTCCCCCCCCACCCCCCGAAGTAGCACAGGGGAATGGGAAAATGGGGATTGCAGTCAGTCTTTCTCGGTCACTCTCTGCCCCTTCTCCATGTGGCGTCTCTCCCATGAGATGCCATCCTTCCCGAACTAAGCCTGCAGGGGCTTCCCACAGGCAGCAGCTCTTCAAGAACTGCTCCAACATGGGTCCATACCACAAGGTCCATCTCCCAAGAGCAAACTGCTGCAGCATGGGTCCCCCACAGGCAGCAGCTCCCCCTAGACCCCCTGCTCCTTCACAGTCTCCTCTCCACAAGCTACAGGTCTGGCACAGGGCCTGCGCTGGCAAGGTTCCTCAACAGGCCACATCCTCCTTCAGCGCAGGTCCACCTACTTCGCACTGTGGTCTCCTCCACAGGCTGCAGTGTGGAGATTTGCTCCACTGTGGGACCCACAGGCTGCAGAGGGACAGCCTGCTCCACCAGGGACCTCACCACAGGTCTCGGGGGACTTCTGCTCCAGCGCCTGGAGCACTTCTCCACCATGGTCTTCTTCAACGGCTGCAGGGGAAGTTCTGCTCTGGATCATTTAATCCCCCTCATTCTTTATTAACCTCAGTGTCTATAGGGTTGTTTCTCACATTTTTTTTTCTTACTTCTCTATCACAGATGCACAGAAATTTTTGCCCTTCCATAAATATGTTTCCCAAAGGCACCACCAGTGTTGCTGCTGGGCCCAGCCCTGCCCAACAGTGGGGACCTTGGAGCTGGTTGGAACTGGCTGTGTCCAGCACCGGACACCCTTATCTTCTCTTCAAAGAATTGCCCTGCAACCCTCACCACTACCAAAACCTTGCCACATAAATCCAATACATATTCTTCAGAGTGTTTTGGCAGAATTGAAACAGCAATTGCAGTGATGTGCAATGCAACCACACTAACCCAGTGTGAGTCATGTAGGGTAACAGCAAACATGGGAACTTGGATAAACTACAGAGCAGATGATTTTTATTTTTATTTTTTCTCTAGTGAAATACAATGAAGGTAAGATGGAAGAAAGTTATTGATGCTGCCATGCCTATAGAGCATGCAGATCCCTGAGCTAATCTTCACTGAGCTGAAAAATCAATGTGGAGAAGTGAAGGGACGTGTGGCTGCACCAGCTGGTGTCCACAAATGACTTATCTGTGTTTACATTGCACCATATCAAAACAACCAAGATTTGACATTTCAGGCTAAACCAGTTTGGTGAAGGCATCACAGGATGGCTAACATGGCTGACACATACAGGAGTGACAGGGAGTTGATTGTACAGCTGAGCAAGTGTGGCATGTTTTCATCTAGTCATATCCTGCCTTTTGGAGGGAAAAGCAAACTGCTCATGTTGCCTTTTGAAGATGCAGAGTGCTGGATTTAAATGACAGGGTAACTTATCTTAAGTTGTGTTTTTACTTAAAAAAGAAGAAAAAAACTATTTGAATTGTGTGGTGTCTTCATATGCATTTTGGAACTACAGGATTTCATTGAATTAGACGATAAAAGTCAGTACTCTATCCTTAATTAATTAATGTGTCAAATATAAAATTCATTCAATTTTATGATCTTCCCATAGTTTCTGTTCTCAATCAGTTTCTACATTTTTCTACATTTTTTCAGAGTAACAGCATGCTACGTGTACACTCTTGGTCTATCTTTATGTTTGCATCAGGATTTCAGATTTATCTCCACGTACCTCAAACTGTCATTTTAACCACACACACATCTTTTCATTTCTTCATTATGGCAAATAATATTTCTGCTTTAATAATAAGCTTTGAGGAGGATGAAAGCCTGCTTTAGTGCAGCAGATGGGAGAACATCAGGGTTGGTTTTAGGATAGCTACGGCTTTTGTAAACATTATTATTTGATCTAATTTAAGTCACATCACATTCACAGATAGTCTAAAGCCAGTCTTTTCTTCCCTTTACTTTACATTAAGTTATACTGTTTACAGATAAAACTATATGCTTCACAGCCTGTGAAAAAATTGATGGAAGAAAAAACACCACATTCTTTGTCAGCTGCCTGCCTGTCTTTAAATGTAGCTCAGCAAACATGAGTAAGAGTCCATAAAAATTAAAAAAAAAAAAAGTGGAAAAAAGCTCATAGGAAGAATATGCCATTATTCACCCTGGAAAACGAATAATCATAGAAGAGACAGTGCTCCCTTTTCCTTGTGGACAAATAAGTGAGGTTTGCTGCTTACCCAGGGATCATTTTATAAAGATGTACAGATGCTGTCAAGGTTTGTCTGACTCTTGTATGGTTGTCCCCTGCTGCTGTTTCTTATGGGTACCAAGGATAATATCAGCAGAGAACTGTATATTATCAGGTTTCACTACATGGCTCTGGATGTGATGTTTAAAGCCATAAGGGACTAAGCTGTCTTTTCCTAAAGTCTGTCAGTGAGGGGAAAGGGGTTGAAGAGGAATGGACAAATCCTGTGGTTGTGTGTCTGGTGTCAGCAACAGGGTATTGTTTTCTGTGATCATGGGGCTTCTTTGCCTTCTTCTTTGCCTTCTTCTTTGAGAACTGATGACTGCCTGGAAGTGAAAGGATTCACCTAGGTGGGTACTTCTGCCATTAACCTATCAACCTTGTAAGAAGAACTTTAAACTATGAAACACATAGAGAATAATCAATAACCAGGTAAAGAGGTTGTGGACGGGATTATCCTTGAAAGAGCATGATGAATGAGGCAGGTTCCTGAGGACCAGAAGAATATAAATGTCACTCCTATCTTCAAAAAGGGCAAGAAAAATGGTCATAGAATAATAGAATATCCTGAGTTGGAAGGGACCCACAAGGATTGCACTCAGAGGGTGGTGAGGCACTGGAACAGGTTGCCCAGAGAGGTTGTGGATGCCCCATCCCTGAAGACATTGAAAGCCAGGCTGGGTGTGGCTCTGGGAAGACTACTGTAGTGGTTGGCAACCCTGCCAGAGCAGGGGGGTTGAAACTAGATGATCTTTAACGTCCTTTTTAATCCAGGCCATTCTATGATTCTATGATCATCAAGTCCAACTCCTGGGTTACTAAAGGACCACCCAAAAATCAGACCATGTGTCTGAGAGCACAAACATTTCTTGAACTCTAGCAGACTCAGTGCTGTGACTGCTTCCCTGGGGAGTCGGTTCCAGTGCCTGACCACCCTCTCAGTGAAAAAAACTTTACCTGATATCCAGCCTGAACTGCCCCTGTCACAGCTTCAAGCTATTTCCTTGGGTCCTATCACTGGTCACAACAGAGAAGAAATCAATGCCTGCCCCTCTGCTCCCCCTCGTGAGGAAGTTGAAGACTGCAATGAGGTCTCCCCTCAGTCTTCTGTCCTTCAGGCTGAACAATCCAAGTGACTTCAGCTGCTCCTCATAGGTCTTTACCTCCAGACCCTTCACCATCTTGGTAGCCCTCCTTGGGACACTGTCCAACCCTTTTATATATTTCTTACACTGTGGCACTCAAAACTGCACACAGAAAGGACACAGCAATGCAGAGTAGAGTGGGACAGTCACTCCCCTTGCCCAGGTAGCAATGCTGTGCTTGATGCACTCCAGGGTACAGTTGGCCCACCTGGCTGCCAAGGCACACTGCTGGCTCATGTTCAGCTTGCTGTTGACCAAAAGCCCCAGACCCATTTCTGTGGGTCTGATCTCCAAAATCTCATCTCCCAGTCTGTTTGTCAAACCAGGTTTGCCCTTTCCCAGGTGCAGAACCTGTCACTTGTTCTTGTTAAACTTCATATTGTCCAGCTCTCTAATTTGTCTAGATCTCTGTGCAAAGCCTCATCACCCTTAATGGAGTCAATAACTCCACCCAATTTAGTATCATCTATGAACTTGCTCAAAAATCCTTAAAGTCCAACATCCTAATCGTTTATGAAAACATTGAAGAGGACTGGTCCTGAAATGGAGCCCTAGGGGACCTCACCGGTGATAGATCACCATCCCAATGTAACCCCATTTACGGGAGCCCTTTGCACCTGACCCATCAACCAATTGTTCACCCATCTTATTATACTTTTATTTAGCTGCATTCTATTAATTGATTAATTAATTAATTTCCCAGAAGGATACTGTGAGATACTGTATTGAAAGCTTTACTGAAATCTAGAAAGATTACATCAACTGGCTTCCCTCGGTCAACTAGATGGGTCACCTTGTCGTAAAAGGAAATTGTGTTTTTTATGTTTTTTTTTTTTTTTTTTTTTTTTTTTTATGTTTTTTAAACATAACCTTCCCTATATGAACCCATATTGGCTGTTACCAGTGTGTGTGTTGTCCTTCAGGTGTTTTTCAAGAACTCTCAGAATAATCTCCATAATTTTACCAGGCACTGAAGTGATACCGACAGGCCTATAATTGCCAGGATCCTTCTAACCCTTCCTGAAAACTGAAACCACATTTGCCAGCTTCCAGTCAACTGAGACCTCTCCAGATTCCGAAGACCATTGAAAAACAATTGAGAGAGGTCCCACAATGACATCAACCAGCTTTCTGAGTACACTGGGATGTATCAGGTCCCATGGACTTATACACATCCACCTGGAGCAGCAAATCCCTCACAATTTCAGGGTTGGCTGGGAGTATATCATTCCTGAAGTTACAGTCCTCCAACTCAGGACAGGTGGGGAAATAAAGCCCGTCATCAGTGCTGAAGACAGAGGCAAAAAAAAGCATTAAATATCTCTGCTTTGTCTATCTGTGTCCCTGTTTGTTAGGTGACCATCCTCATCAAATATCAGACCAATGTTTGCTCTAGTCCTCTTTTTCCTGATAGAATACTTTCATTGTTCCTCACAATCTGCAGTACTACAGACTGGTCAGCCTCACCTTAATCCTGGGGAAGGTGGTGGAGAAGCATATCAAGTAATCATAAAACATCCCTGGTGGTAGAAGCATTAAGAACAGTGAATGTTGTCTATTTTGACTGTAGTAAGGCTTTTTGACACCATACTTCATGTTATATGTTCCTCATCCTCAACTTCAGCTGTTAAAGTTTGGGTTAGGTAAGTGGACAGTGACCTGAACCACAAGGTATCATCTTGTGCTCAGATCGTTGTGATTAATGACACAAAATCCATAAGGAGTCTAGGTACTAGTAAAATAATGCAAGGGTTGATAGTGGGTCCTTTACTATTTAAGCTCTTCAAATTTGCTGGTGATACAAAACTGGGAAGAGTGGCTGATACACTGTCATTCATAAGAATTTTGACAAGGGGGAAAAATGGGTCAACAGAAGTCTCATGGAGTTCAACAAAGTGAAATAGTTCTGCACCTAGAAAAAAATAACCCCACAACCCAGTATAAGCTGGGGGTCAATCAGATGGAAAGTAGCTTTTCCAAGAATGACTTTGTGTTCCTGGCTGACCATGAGACAACAATGTACCTTTACAGTAAAAAATAACAAGCATCCTGGAGGTACTTCCCTAGAGAACTGTCAGCAGGTCAAGGGACATGATTTTTCCTCTCAGCACTGGTGAGGCCACATCTGGAGTACTGTGTCCTGTTCTGAGCTCGCCGCTATTAGAAACGTTAATGGAGTAACCTTTCCATTAGTAAGTTAATGGAGCAAGTCCAGTGAAGAGCCCAAAAGATTAAAGGACCAGAGCATCTCTCATACATGAAAAGGGTGAAGGCTTAGGGGTATCTTATCAATGTGCAGAAATCAAATGTAGGAAATAGGTAGACATTCTTCTCAGCAGTGCTTAATGAAAGGACATGAGGCAATGAACACAATCTGAAATGCAGAAAATTCTGTCTAAACATAAGAAAAAAAAAAATTACTGTGAAAGTGACTGAACACTGAAAGTGGCTGCTTAAAAAGTCTGTGGAGTCCTTGTCTGTGGATGTGTTCCTGACTGGATGTAGTCCTGGACAAACTAATTGATCTGACACACACTGAGAAGGAGGGTTACATTGAAGGTGAATTGCATTATTGTAACTTTGCATTAGAAAGTTCATTAGCATAAATGCATCCTAGGACTCTCAATATCAGTCAAATATTTGTTCATCCCTGCAAGATATCAGTTCTGGAATGCTAAGCTCTTTTGGTGCATGCATAGCTCTGTTCTGATGTAAGAATAATCTCTTTTGAGGTATTGTTTAAAATGATGCACTCTTAGAAATGGGTGAATATAACAAGGTTCACCAGAATAAGATTCTAGGGTAGAACAGACATATCAAAAGACATTTTAATAAAAAAGACCTTAAAAACAGCAAAATGCACACTTTCAGTAACTGAATTTTGGCTCCTGGTGGTGTAAATATGGAGAAAACATACTGAACATAATGACATTATCTCATCTTATTACTTGAATAAGGGAGAACAGAATGCTGACAGTACTGACAGTGTTTGATCCTGCCTGTTGTGAAATACAGAGCGTGGATTTAAAGAGCCTTCTGACTCTAGGCTGTATGACTTTTGTAAGCAGAACTTTTATCCTTTTGGCCTTTTGCTCCATGGTGCTTTGTGAAAAAAAAGTGAACTGAGGAAATCAGGAGTATAAACAACAACTCAGAAAGCAGTGTAAATATTGATGTAATACTTGGCACATAAAGGCAGTTCAAGGGCGTGGAATTTCTTTTTGTGAACTCTCACACAGTTCTTGTTCACACTGGCCTTTAACTAGGCATGTCTGCAAGCTTTTCTTGAGACAAAATACTCCAGTAGGAAACTATCTTATTGTAAGGGCTAACAGGATCTGTCTACATTTATCTTCTGAAATTTTCTTTACATTTTGATTATGAAGACTTTAGTTCATTAAATAATTTTGGAGTATTTTTCAATATACTGCTTGATGATATCATCAGTGCCACCTTCAACTTATTCAACCTTGGTTAATTTCAATAGCCCTAAATCAAAAACGGTTGTGGTCTGTTTTTCCTGCCTATGCATATTGGACTGTACTCTGGCAGCATTCACAGCCAAGTATAAAGGATAATGGTGTGTCAAGATGTAAGAAATATTCCAGGAGAATAATTTATGTTGGATCATTGACTTATCATTCAGTCGCTGTGTATGTGTCCCTCATGGGAAACTAATTCTTTAGCTTAATTTCTCATTGTACTACCTTCACGTTCCTACATGAACTACTGAACTACAGCATGTCTTCCTGGGAGATTGTTCCACTGAGTATTTACAGAGATTTACATTCACATTCTAAGATAAACTATAGAGTAAGAGTGGAGCAAATTAACTCCGTGAACGTTCAAAGACAGTACAGTACAGATGCTGAGAGTTAACAGGATCTGTAATTATTTCAGTCTGTTAATGCAGTTCTTTGGTTCCTTGAGAACTTCCAAAACTCCATCAACAGCATCCAACTGTAAGTCAAATAATCATTTGGTTTGCTTACATATATACATGAAATAATCTTTAATTTAATTCTTTTCTGTTGCCCTTTATGTCAACAAAACATCATGAAGTCCTTTCCAGCAGTGGGAGAAGGGCATGTCACATATCAAGGAAAGAAATAATCATATGTGGAAGTAGTGTAAGTAGAAGAGGTTAAAACAAAATACTGTCATTGACAAATGCAGCAGGGTGATAAAGAGTACAACAGAAGTAAGTATCCATCCTCTTATCAGTCATAAGGAGAAAGAGGAAAAAATGAATTTATAGGACAGTGTTGGAGTATTCCACTGAAAATGTTCCTCACCAAAGCAGGGATATCTTAGAAATTCTTTTCAGCTAAGAATGATGATAAAATACCTGACAACACATTCTGTATTATTCATCTAATTTCATGTTGTATTACAAACACATAGGCTTTGAAAAGTACACACACCCATATGTATCTATATTTACGTACATATATTTTCACACAGAGTGATACAATCACACACTAATAGCTACTTTCAAGCAAGCAAATGAGAATTTATTATGGAATTTTAGTGGTAATTTGATGTCTAACTGCCTCAGACTCCTGTGAATAAAATCACATCTAGTATTATTTTGTTTTCAAAATATAAAATAATTGTGATGTCTCTCTGTGTGAAGCCGTAGCACTGTTTTATCCTTATTTTGTTTTTATCCCACAGAGAAGTTATTCTGAATATATTTAAGCAATAAAAAGTTGTCTGCAATTCACTGGTCCACCGAACTCCCAAATCTTTTCTATAAGAAATTCACCAAATGAAATTTAGTTTCTAAAGGCAACAGTTAATATTTTTTTCCTATATTCTGTTAAATGTCATTACTTTAAATGAAAACTCTTTTATTACCTCTGAAAGGTAAAACATAATATATGTGAGTCAATTCAAAATACAGAAAGTTGGATGTTATTTTTACATTGCCACAGGACGGGATATCTGAGATGAGAATACGATCTTTTACTATTTATGACTTACTGCATGAGAACAACTTTTGCACACAGCTTTTCTTGTTTGTTATAATTTGTGAGCAGCCTGACAAGACAGAATGTTCTAAGGACTGGGGGATGGGCTTAATCATAAATCTCAAAAACACTGGAAGAGGTTGCCTTGACAGGTTGTGTAGTCTCCTTGGAAGCATTTAAAGTCTGACTCAACACCTCAACACAGTCCTGTGCAAGCCTAGGTGTCCCTGCTTCAGCATGGGGTGTCTTGTTAAAGGGGACTTTTAAACATCAAACATTTTCCTGTTTCAGAGTCCTGATAAAGGTTTTCACTGAGACAGTTTTGGAAAAGGTATTCCTAACAAAAAGGTGAGGGGAAGGCGTCCCTGTCTTGGTGTATGAGAAAGGGCATAGCCTGTTGACCGTCTCTTCTAGGTCTCCAATTCTATCTTTGTACCCCCTGCTTTTTTTTTTTTTTTTTTTTTTTTTTTTTTTTTTTTTTTTTTAAGTATAACACTTTCTCATAACACAGAATCACAGAATTGTCTAGGTTGGAAGAGACCTCAAGATCATCAAGTCCAACCTCTGACCTAATACTATCAACTCCTCCACTAAACCATATAACTAAGTTCAACATCTAAATGACTTTTAAAGACCTTCAGGGATGGTGACTCAACCACTTCCCCGGGCAGCCCGTTCCAATGCCTAACAACCCTTCCGATAAAGAAGTTCTTCCTAATCTCCAACCTAAAACTCCCCTAGTGCAACTTTAGCCCATTCGCCCTCGTCCTGTCACCAGGCACATGGGAGAATAGACCAATCCCCACCTCGCCAGAGCCTCTTTAATGTACCTATAGAGAGCAATAAGGTCGCCCCTGAGCCTCCTTTTCTCAAGACTGAACAAACCCAGCTCCCTCAGCCGCTACTCATAAGACTTGTTCTCCAGGCCCCTCAACAGCTTCATCGCCCTTCTCTGGACTCGCTCCAGCACCTCGATGTCCTTCTTGTAGTGAGGGGACCAAAACTGAACACAGTACTCGAGGTGTGGCCTCATCAGAGCCAAATACAGGGGAACAATCACTTCCCTAGACCTGATGGACACACTGCTTCTTATACAAGCCAGGATGCTGTTGGCCTTCTTGACCGCCTGAGCACACTTCTGGCTCACATTCAGCCGACTATCAACCATCGCTCCCAGGTCCTTCTCCGCCTGGCAGCTTTAACCACTCCTCTCCCAGCCTGTAGTTCTGCTTGGGGTTGTTGCACCCCAGGTGCAGGACCCGGCACTTGGCCTTGTTGAACATACAGTTGATCTCAGCCCATCGGTACGGCCTATCCAGATCCTCCTGCAGAGCCTTCCTACCCTCGAGCAGATCGACACACTCACCTAACTTGGTGTCATCTGCAAACTTCCTGAGGGTGTACTCAATGCCCTCATCCAGATCATTGATAAAGATATTGAAGAGGACTGGCCCCAGTACCGAGCCCTGGGGGACGCCACTAGTGACTGGTCTCCAACTGGATTTGACTCCATTCACTACAACTCTTTGGGACTGGCTATCCAGCCAGTTTTTAACCCAACAAAGTGTATGGTAGTCCAAGCCACGATCAGCCAGTTTCTTGAGGAGAATGCTGTGGGAAACAGTGTCAAAAGCCTTACTGAAGTCAAGGTATGATGATGTAAAATGATGAAAATAACAGTAACTCCTAACACTAACTTTCTACACTTTCATCTTTTCCTTTATATTCTTACCATATCTGTTCCCTCACACTCTACCCCCACCTCCCAGGGTGATGTTTAGCATGATTTGGATGAAGAGGTGAGTACTATAGTAATTTATGTTTACCATGCACTTCATTAAGCTCATTATCATATTAAGGGATGTGAACTTCAGTATTCATTTTAAATATTTTGAAGCAAAATGTTTGGCTATGGGCATCATGGCCTTCAAGGTTCTGTTCTGGCACAAAAATAGAGCCACCCAGCCATTGCAAGTGTCCCTCCTTCTGCAACCATTCATACCAAACTTGCAGACCTCCATCCACAAACTTTGTGTAAGAGAGAAGCAGGACCAAGCTGTTCAACTCCCCTTTCCCAAGGCTGGTGCTTAGCAGTTATCAGTGACACTAACTAGTCTGAGTATTCTCCGCAGGGGGTTGGACAAGATAACCTCCAGAGGTCCCTTCCTACCTAAACCATTTTGTGATTCTGTGGGTCTAGTCAGCTATTCTTTTTCAACTGGATTCTGTGCAGTTAATTGACATCAGATTCATAGAATTTGCTGTTTATATTGTAAGTTTCTCTTTCACGTCTGCTCTGCAGCTGCTGTTATAAAGATCCTTAAAGTCAGGTTGTGTAGGTTGTATTATGCAAAAGAACATTTTACAGCTGAATGTTGTAAAGACTGCTTTTATCTGATGGCATTGTGAATTCCTGCCTCACTGAGCTGATAGTTATCAATGATCATAGAGAGTGCACAGAGTGTAATCCATCACATAAATAAGTGTTCAGCACTAACTCGAAATATGAACATTGTTACTACTGAATAACTCAAACAAGTGTTTGACATGACATTTCACACAAAAGAAAAATCTTTCTACATAGTAACACTAAGTCATCCATATGTTCTGGAAGATGTTTTATCTTTATTATCAAACAGGATAAGGTTTGGATATCCTTAAAGGTAAGGATAAGTGAATCCCACAAATTATTTCCAAAACTGGGTGATTTGAAAAAACAATTCTTAACAGTATTCTGTGTGATTTAGAAATAGTAACAATTTGGTCTGGAAATCTTTTACTTCTGGTCAAATGAAAAAGCTTGTGGGAGAAGCCTTTAAAAAGTTTTTTAAAATGGTTTATTTAGCAAAGAAATTAATATCGAGTAATTGGACAGATGTAATAAATATACATACTTGTCATCTTGAAAAACAAAAACAGAATTTTAACTGAAAAAAATAACAGTTTTTAGAATGCATATAAAGGAAAAATGTGTTCATAGTAATAAATTAACAGCCTTTGTAATTCCTTGCCATAAGACATAAAGGGCTCAAGAAACTAGAATATTAATCGAAACTTCTTTCACTCAGCTAAAATGGGATCAGGCAGACAAAAAACATGTATGTTATTTTTTGTGATTTAACTAAGAAAGGCTGTTTAATATATATATTTTAAGATAAATAATTAAAATAATTGATTCCTTGCAGGCAACAGATTCTACTAATATGAATGTTATTTCAAAGGACTATGTTTCTGAGTTTAAATCCAAAGGCTATATGGTCAAGATTCAAGTTAGTGAGGTTTCCACCTGTATTTTTACAGATATGAATATAGATGTATTTGTGCATACAGATTGCAGAGTTTTCATTTTCCATAATTTTCTGGAGACAGGGAACATTTGTATAACAGGAGACAGAGATTATTCATGTAATTTGTTTTATGCAGTGGGAAATGCTTTGCAAGACAGGAAGAATTTTAGTTACTAGGACAGAAATGCATTTCTTTTATTTGTCCTTTTGTTTTTTTTTTTCCTTTTTTTTTTTTAAATCTCTTCTTCAATGTCAGAAAAAAAGAACTGGGCAATTCAGCAAGGCATAACACAGCTGAATACCTCCAGGGGCAAGAAGGAGCAGCAGTACTGATGAGGACTTAGAGTGAACATCTTTGAAATCATTAGAGTTATAAAACCTAAATATTAAAACACTATTCTGAGAAACTGCAACTGATTTGTCTTTAAAGCAAGAATTTTCATTATCACTTTCCTAGCTCTGTAACTGTCAAGATTACCTCTATCACACCAAGACATTCTCAAGCCCAAACTCTTTCCGTTACTGCATGAGGTGATTCAAACATTTCTGATCTCTATGGAATTAAATTTCATATCCATGTTCATCTGTGATTTGGCTTATAGACCCATAAACCTGACAACTTTATTTTGTAAGCAATACTTTAAGAAGGTCATATGTAGTGTCTTGATGGCTGATAAGACAATATGACTTCCTTTGAAGTCAATGAAGAGAATTTTGCATTCTTACCTAATTTTTTCTTGGTCCAGGAAACTACAGGACAGTCAGTCTTACAAACTAGAACTGGACAAGTTTGTGATGAAACATATCATTACAGATTTATGAAAATATTTATGAAAATACAATAACTTCGTTAACTGAAATATTTAAGAAATTATTTCAAAACAAAAAATATCTTTTTAATTATTTCCCAGATTAACGCTTTCCATTTTTAACTGAAATATATCACAGTTACTTTAATTTTCATTTGATATATTTGATTACCATTTTTCATTTTTAAAATGTTCACTCTGATATTTTTGCAATTAGATATTTTGATTTAAATATTTCATAAGCTACTTAGAAAAATAACAAAACGCAAGATTAATAAGAAAGTATATTTTTTGACTCTCAAGTGCATTCTAGTATAAAATAAGTTACTCTCAATATGAACCGTAACTACTTTTCCCCCAGTATTTAGGAACTAGAGTTAAATTAAATTAAAAATCAACTTAGTTAAACAGCATCCTGAGGACCATTGGTTTACTGAGAAATGTAGATGAGTAAAAACTGCCTTTAAAAAAATGAGGGCTTTCCTACCATTTCCTAATGAACCATTTCCTAAATGGTTCAAAAATCAGGAGAATGTATGATGGGTATGATGAACACAGGAGCATGGTAAGCATCCAAAACACTTGAGCAATCAAACAAAACCATAATATAATGTATCTTTAGGTATCTTTAGGAATTCTAAAGCTATTTTTGATAGACTCAGATTTAGGAACACAATCATTATCATGCATGATCAAAAGTAAAGTCATCACGAGATTTAATATACACATAAAGGAAAACATTTGGCTTAGTGTATGGAAAAAAACATTCTGGATTTCTGGATTTTATCTGTAAATTTCTAGTTTCATATAAACTCTATCAGAGATGGTTTTCAGATACTTATTCTGTGTTAAGTAATTCTGTCCACCAAGGTGACAGTAAAAGATTTATTATTTGTGTTGATTTTCTTTTTACTTTGTACAGTACAGCCTGAATAAGTTAATTTGTAGAATATATTGTCCTTTCCTTCACTTACAGGGCTGGAGTAGAGACTGGATGTGATGATTTCATTCAACTATAATACTTGAACTATTTTATGCTCCTCTGCTTGCTACAGCTCTTGGCTTGTATGAATCCTTTCAGAATTTTGTGGCAGTTTGACTTTGAACATGGGTGAGAAGTCATACTTATTTTCACTGCAAGAATCTGCCACAGCATTTTGTATGTGTTTTCTTCCTCCAACTATTCAGCTTTCATGTCTTTCTCCTCATAAAAATAATGCCTTTGAAAATAACTAGCAGTTTACAGTCCTGAAATTCAGTGTTCCAGTTCAGAGTATTTAAGCTGGTTGTATTTCAACATATTTTCTTTTATGCTTACAAATACTACCCAGCTCTAAATATAAGCTGTATCAGGCAGTGAGTTCCATTTTCAGGAGGGAAAAAAAAAAAAAGACAGTACTCCAGGCGGGGTATCATGAGAACAGAGGAGATAAACTCCCTCCACCTGCTGGCAATGCAGCCCAGGATATGACTGGCTTTCTTGGCTGCAAGTATATATCGATGGCTCCTGTTCATTTTTTTTTGGTCCCAAATCCTTCTCTGCAGAGCTGCTGTCTATCCATCCACTCATTGTCCAGCCAGTATTTGTGCATAGACAGAAGCCTGTTGTGTATTTGGAATTGCCCTGGCCCAGGTGCAACACCTTGCACTTGGCATTGTTGAACTTCATGACTTTTGTACGGGCCCACCTCTCAACTGTCAAGGTCCCTCTGAAACATGTGAATATTTTTGTTGCAAAATTAAAAGGAAAACAAAGACAAATCAGATACATAATTCATCAGTTTCAGTTCCAGCACAGCTAATTTTGAAGGCCTGTTCCTTTTTTTTTTTTTTTTTTTTTTTTTTTTCTGGAAGTATTAACATGAGTAGGAGTATGATCCTAATTTCCAAAGTCTTTCATTTGCTTTATGAAGTTGTGTATATGCAAGTGGAACTAGATGGTGATGACAGCTGTGAAATGTTATTAGTCATCTGATCTGTCAAGTGTACGGTCAGGAAAAGGGGAGAAAATACATATTCTCAAGTAGCAGGGTACATGAAATACAGTTTGATGCAACCCATGCTATTGAAGCCATAGAAGGATTGATGTAAAAATATGTTTTTCCCATGCAATAATAATAATCCTTAACAACCCAATTCAGAATTTTGATTTAAATATTTCATAATAAAGATTAATCATCCCACATTAAAATGACAGGAGCTTTAATTTCATTCTCACTTTATTCTTGGAGTTCAAAAATGCCATAGTGTCAACAAAGACAAATTATATATGCAATATAGACTATATCTCACTTTTCTTCCACATATCACAATTAAAGTTGACTTAAACCAAAAATGCACACAGGGAGATATTAAATTAGGCAAAAAATGTAGTGAAATAAAAATAAAGGAGAAGTTATCTCATAAAATATAAAAATCATTTTGGACATCAAAATTTTATGTATCTTTTTTGTTGTTATTGTGTGTTGCTATTTTTTTAGAAAAAAAAATCACTGATAATTTACATTTGGATTTATCTAAGAGTTTTAAAAATACAGAATCTTATTAAATTTGGATGTGTCCTTAAAAAAATATATGGACTAAAAATATAATTATTTTTTCATGGTTAAAATGCATGAATGTTAGATTTATTGTGATTTAATTATAGACAGTAACAGTTAGATTCCACTTCTAGTTACCTGAAGCACTTGCTTCAAATGCTGGATTTTAGTTTATTCTCATTTGCCTCTCTCAAGAGCTCTCAGTTAAAAAATATATAAATAAATAAACAAATAGCTTATTTCAAGAGTCTTTGGCTCCACCTTGTGTTCATTGTGTTTTCCTAAAGAATCTAATGCATAAAAAAGAGACGGAAATATGTGGAATTAAATTTAATACTTAAACTTGGAAATTTTACCCTTGGCATCTGTGATGTTGGGTTTGACCTCATCTTCCATTAAGCAGTGATGAAGCTCAGAAACTCAAGTATTTTCCACTTCTTTAAGAAATATAATATTGAAATTACAATAACATTTCAAATGGGGAGATCCATGATGGACTACAAAGAAATATGTTCTCTATATACTTGTAAAGACATTGCTTATCGGAATAAAACTAAAAGTTATATAAAGGACTCCGGCAGTTGTACTGGAATTTCACACTAACTGAGGAAAAGTAACATGCAGCAAATGGCAGTGACTAATGTTCATGCACTGTAGATTCTGACTAAACTCTGGAAGAATAACCACATTCTGTGAGCACCATTTCAGATTCAGCTCGTTCCAACCTGAAATCATAGTTATGGAAATTAACCTCATTCTTTAAATTTCTACTGTACCTGTTTTGGATTGTTTCCCCAGTAAAGGCCTCCATAATCCTATTAATGAGATGCATCTGGCCTAAAGTTGGGTAGATGCCTTTTAAATGAAGCTACATGTGTAATCTGAGTTCCTGCCTCCTCTCTTTTTATGCCTTTCTGCTCCTCTTCAGACTTAAGGTTCTTCACTGAGAGGGTTTTTGTGTACAGGCACAAGCTCTCTAGGGATGTAGTCACGGCACCAAGCCTGTCAGAGTTTAAGAAACATTTGGACTGTGCTCTTAGTCATATGGTCTGAATTTTTGAGTAGACCTGTGTGGTGCTAGGAGTTGGACTCCATTATCCTTGTGGGTCCATTCCAACTTGGGATATTCTATGATTCTATGATTATGCAAACATTCATGTGTGGTAAAGCTGATTCAAGTTTAACTGTTGAAGAAGGAAGTGATGTGTGCAATGAATGGGAATTTTCTTTCCTGATGTGATCAAAATTTTGTAGGGTCATCTACTTAAAATGACTCAGTGTTTACCTCTTTCACAGTTGGGAGTGAGTATTAATTAAAAGGCTGATTTCTGGAGCCTCACTAGATTAAGTAGGTGTTTCCACATAGCTGGCAGCCACCTCAGGAATCAGGAGCCTTTGAGTTCTTTAACTTGCCCAGCATAAATAATAATTTCCAGAGAATAATTAGCAAAAAAGGAAAGGAATAATTTATATTGTAGAATGTAATAGAATATCTCCAAAATAAATAAAATAATCAAATTTCTATTCCCATTTAAATATTTATTTTTTCTTCTACTATTTTTAAGACTTTTTTTTTTTTTTCTCCCTGTCTTGTTTTTCTTCTTTGTCTCTTATATTTTTTTCTGTGGATATTTTTTTTTTTTCTTGAATGAGAGGTGGTATGTCAATATTAACTCTTTTTCCTAACAAAATTTAAAATATCAGGTTTGTTTTTATGATTTGTATATACATCTGTATGTCTTGTCTAGGTGTTTTGTCTGTATGCTTGTGTGTTTGTTTGTTTTGAAATTTAAATGTAGAGAAGGTTGTAATCACTATAGAGAAGGATTTGCCAATCTGAACTTTGATCAGAATCTGTCAGCAATTTTTATCAGAAAGATCACACTTTTTTCCTCTCTCTCTCTCTTTTTTTTTTTTTTTTTTTTTCCTAGTTAAGAAAGGGTTATTCAAGACATTGGCTTCTCTCTCATTTTGTAGTTAAGTTCAAAACAGAATCAAGATTAATTTTTTTAAATGACAATACTATACTGGAATTATTATGTGAGATCATTTGTATCTCAGTTGAGACAGGTAATTCTCTCAAAGATGCCACCTATTGAGAGATTGAAAACAACATAGCCCAGGGTCCTATGTAACAGTTACAAAATGAAGCTCATCCAGAAACTTGGGATACCAATGATGGGTTAAGGGAATGGTTGTAGTAAGGGGTACCCTTTTGCCACTTGAGACTGGCTGTTCTTCCTGCAGTTCCTAAGATGTAAATCAGGTCTTCTCAGGAGTAGGATAGTGTTAGGAGAAATACCTGGGCACAGGAGTTAATCAATACTTTGCAGTTCAACAACCTGGAAAACGCCTGAGAGGGCAGAGACCTGCTTTCAGGACTGAGCTGATTAGAAGCCAAGTCCAATACAGGATCAGGGCTAGGATGTCTGTGCTGAAGTTGTTCCAACCACAGAAACCTCTGAAGTTGCCTGGTCTGGAAAGGTGAATTTGAAAGGAGAGGAGAAAATGGTGATCAAATGTGAGACTTACATTCAAGTTTTACTTTTCAGCTATTTCATTTGGGAATTCTGGATTTTTTTTTAGTAAGAGTTACACTGCTTCTTTTGTGTGTGCTTGTGTGTGTGTGTGTGTGTGTGTGTGTACTAATAGGAGTTAACTTTAGAGACTATAAATTGTCAGTGTCCTTTGGAGAATTTCAGCAAAAAGGAGATAGTATTTGTTCTGCTTCAAGGCCCTGGGAAACTCAGGGATCTATTGCAACCATGTATACCATTAATGATTTAAATGGGATCCAAAAAATCAGTGACAAACTAGAGTGAGATATTTGCAGTTACAGCAGTTGTACACATGGCAATCACTTCTTGGAGAGCCGCTTTTATTTCACCAGTGAAAGAATGTGAACATTACATTGTTAATTAATTGACACTTTCTAATTTTGCTAGATGTTATTAAAAGAGGCACAGAAAGAAACCCTAATGATTTTCTTGAATTTTACTATACAAATTTATGTAAGGTAATTGATGCTCTTTGATCATTACTCTGCTTGATCCTTAGCTGATTACAATTGAGACTAATTTGTTTTCCTAATTGAAGAGACTTACTCTTTATAAAACTATTTCAGTGAATTATATTGAGCACTTGCAATTTTGCCTTTGAGTGCTGCAAATGATCCCACTCAAATTAGACAGACATCATCTGAACTGATTCACTTTATATACTTTATATATCACTCACGATAAATATTCCTCTGCATACTCAAGTTTCTAACTTGAAAGTTGTTGGAAACAACTTTCTTAAAAAAAAAAAAAAAAAAAAAAAAAAAGTTTTCAGAAGCAGTTTCACAAACATCTTTTTTTTTTTTTTTTTTTTTTAAGCCAGCTGGTATTCTGACAACCTATTTGACTATCTTGCAACTATGATAACTAGTCAGAAGGACCACCAGTTGAAACTGTATGGATTTGCATAAGTGTTCCAAGCAAGAAACACCTACAAAATTTTCCCAGTTCAGAAAGCTGCACAACATCATTCTATACTAATGAACTCCAAATCAGGATTTTGCTTCTCTATTATGTCCATATGAAATAACTTTCTCTGCTTTAATAAAATATCAGACTAATACTCAGTATAATAGAAAGAGGTTCAATATTGCTGATATTGGACTACATTGTTAATAGGCTTTTATGAGAAAATGGACAGGTTTAGGCATAAGTAGAGTGGTAACAGCTGAAAATACATGTGTTGGGTCTGTCTGGGATGGAGTTACCTTTCCCTGCAGCAACCCACACAGTGCTGTGCTCTGCACTTGTAGCTGGAACAGCACTGATATCACTCAAGTGTTGTGTCTATTGCTGCATAGTGCTGGCACAGCATCAGGACTCCTTCCAAGCCCTCAAGAGCCAGCAGGCGGGGGGTGAGCAAGTGATGGGGAGGGGACATCGCCAGGCCAGCTGACCTAAACCAACCAAAGGGATGTTCCATAACACCTGATGTCACACTCAGCAATAAAAAGGGGGTTCTCATGGGGGATGGGACTGTCCTGAACCGCTACATGTTTTGAGGCCCTGCTTTGTAGGACCTGGCCAAATGTCGCTCATTGATGGGAAGTAGTGAATAATATATTTTTTTTCCCGTTCCTTTCCTTCTGTGCTTTCGCATGGATATATTGTTTCTTTTTTTTCTTTTTCTCTCCATTTCCTTTCCCCTTAATTAAACCATTCTCATCTCAAACCTCAAGCTCTCTGTGTAGTATTTTCTCCCCCTTCCTTTTTGAGGAGAGGCGGAGTGAGAGAGCTCAGCTGCCCACCCAGGTAAAAATTAGTGTCCTGTCTGCTCAGGACACTAGTTGGTGGAATCCCTTGGGAGGCGGTTCTGAAGGGCAGAGGGGTCCAGGAAGGCTGGGCGCTCTTCAAGAGGCAAATCCTAATGGCGCAGGAGCGGTCTGTCCGCATGTGCCCAAAGATGAGCCAGCGGGGAAGAAGACCAGCCTGGCTCAACAGAGAACTGTGGCTTGAGCTTAGGAGAAAAAAGAGAGTTTATAATCTTTGGAAAAGTGGGCAGGCCACTAGGGAGGACTATAAGGATGTAGCGAGGCTGTGCAGGGACAAAATTAGGAAGGCCAAAGCTCATCTGGAGCTCAATCTGGCTACTGCCATTAAAGATAACAAAAAACGTTTTTATAAATACATCAACACAAAAAGGGGGACTAAGGAGAATCTCCATCCTTTACTGGATGCGGGGGGAAACTTAGTTACAAGAGATGAGGAAAAGGCAGAGGTGCTCAATGCCTTCTTTGCCTCAGTCTTTAGCGGCAATACCGGTTGTTCTCTGGATACCCAGTACCCTGAGCTGGTGGAAGGGGATGGGGAGCAGGATGTGGCCCTCACTATCCACGAAGAACTGGTTGGTGACCTGCTACGGCACTTGGATGTGCACAAGTCGATGGGGCCGGATGGGATCCACCCAAGGGTACTGAGAGAACTGGCAGATGAGCTGGCCAAGCCGCTTACCATCATTTATCAACAGTCCTGGCTATCAGGGGAGGTCCCAGCTGACTGGCGGCTAGCGAATGTGACGCCCATCTACAAGAAGGGCCGGAGGGCAGACCCGGGGAACTACAGGCCTGTCAGTTTGACCTCATTACCAGGGAAGCTCATGGAGCAGATCCTCTTGGGAGTCATCATGCGGCACTTGAAGGGCAAGCAGGCGATCAGGCCCAGTCAGCATGGGTTTATGGAAGGCAGGTCCTGCTTGACGAACCTGATCTCCTTCTATGACAAAGTGACGTGATGGGTGGATGAAGGAAAGGCTGTGGATGTGGTCTACCTTGACTTCAGCAAGGCTTTTGACACCGTCTCCCACAGCATTCTCCTCAAGAAACTGGCTGCTCTTGGCTTGGACTGGCATACACTTTGTTTGGTTAGAAACTGGCTGGATAGCCGGGCCCAAAGAGTTGTGGTAAATGGAGTCAAATCCAGTTGGAGGCCAGTCACTAGTGGCGTCCCCCACTAGGGCTCGATGCTGGGGCTGGTCCTCTTTAACATCTTCATCAATGACCTGGACGAGGGCATTGAGTGCACCCTCAGTAAGTTTGCAGATGACACCAAGTTAGGTGCGTGTGTCGATCTGCTCAAGGGTAGGAAGGCTCTGCAGGAGGATCTGGATAGGCTGCACCGATGGGCTGAGGTCAACTGCATGAGTTTAACAAGGCCAAGTGCCGGGTCCTGCACCTGGGGTGCAACAACCCCAAGCAGAGCTACAGGCTGGGAGATGAGTGGTTGGAGAGCTGCCAGGCGGAGAAGGACCTGGGAGTGATGGTGGACAGTCGGCTGAATATGAGCCAGCAGTGTGCTCAGGTGGCCAAGAAGGCCAACAGCATCCTGGCTTGTATCAGAAACAGCGTGACCAGCAGGGCTAGGGAGGTGATCGTCTCCCTGTACTCAGCTCTGGTGAGGCCTCACCTCGAGTACTGTGTTCAGTTTTGGGCCCCTCACTACAAAAAGGACATCGAGGTGCTTGAGCGGGTCCAGAGAAGGGTGACGAAGCTGTTGAGGGGCCTGGAGAACAAGTCCTACAAGGAGCGGCTGAAGGAGCTGGGCTTTTTCAGCCTGGAGAAGAGGAGGCTCAGGGGCGACCTTATCGCTCTCTACAGATACCTTAAAGGAGGCTGTAGAGAGGTGGGGGTTGGCCTGTTCTCCCATGTGCCTGGTGACAGGACGAGGGGGAATGGGCTAAAGTTGCGCCAGGGGAGTTTTTGGTTAGATGTTAGGAAGAACTTCTTTACTGTAAGGGTTGTGAGGCATTGGAACAGGCTGCCCAGGGAGGTGGTGGAGTCACCATCCCTGGAAGACTTCAAAAGATGTTTAGATGTAGAGCTTAGGGATATGGTTTAGTGGGGACTGTTAGTGTTAGGTTAGAGGTTGGACTCGATGATCTTGAGGTCTCTTCCAACCTAGAAATTCTGTGATTCTGTGATTCTGTGATTCTGTGAGCTCAGCTGCCCACCCAGGTAAAACCACCACAGCATAATGGCTCAGGTTTGTGTATGTGAGTGAGTTTGGAAAATTTACCTAAAAATAATGTTGTCATAACGATATCAAAGATATGGACATGTTCAAATTTTAGACCCTAATCCAAAACAGCATTTAAGTATGTCTGAATCATGTAAGTCCTTTAGGATTTCTTTCTTGAATAATGTCCAGCCTTCCTGTACTCCTTTTGCCCTTCAGGACTGCCTCCCAAAGGACTTTGCCAACCCATCTTAACACGCCAAAGTCTGCCCTCCAGAAGTCCAGGGTGGCAGTTCTGCTAACAACTTTGATAAAAGTAATGTCATTCACTTGAAAATGAATAGTCCAACATTAATACATGTAATGATGTGCTCCGTGCCCCGAGCTAACCATTAGAACACAGGGATGAGGTCTTGGTGTTATAATATATAATTTAATAAAAAGTTGATAATAGTTAAAAAAAAAAAAAAAGAAAAAAAAAGAAAGAAAGAAAGAAAAAAAAGAGAGATTAATGGGAAGTATGCCTATCCTAAGAAATATTTATTGGAACTGGAAAAGGTATAGAGTAGAAAAACTAGGATGATCAAATCTAGGACATGTCTTTATAGTATGACACACTAAGAACTCTTCAGTTTGGCAAAAGCAAACTGAATGTGTAGAGTGCAGCAGAGAAGTATAAAACTATGAATATAATGGGAAAAGTAAAAATGGAGAAAGGAGTTTCCTAATATGTGAAGCATCAAATAAAATTAGTGTCAGGTTGAAAGTAAATAAAAACATTTGTGTCTTTGCATAATACATAATGAAGCCATGAGAGAAATCGTGATTGCTAAAAACTTAGACAAGTTCTGTTAGGGATTGAACAAGTTATCAGAGCAGAGATTCACCAGTGGCTCTTACCTCCAGAGGCTAGAAAATTATTAATTTCCATTATTAATTTGGCACAATTACTTATATAATTGTCATGCCTGAGTTTATACATGTCTTTAGACATCATCTATCTGGCACTGTAGAGCCATAACACCAGGCTAGATCGGCTTAGTTTTCTGGCCCAATATGGCTAATACTATGTTCATCTGTTGCAACTGAAAGGATTGATTGCCTTATTAGAACTAAAATTGTAAATCCAAAGAACACATAATATTGCAAAATACGGAACTAACTAAATGAATGACATGACAGGGCTGTCAATTGCTAGAAAGTACTGCAAGAATTCCTTGCAAAAGCCTCTTATCTTGAATTTTTGATTATGTAAGGATCTCAATTTTTCTCAGTCTTCACTCTTAAATAAAAAAAAAAAAATTACAAGATAATTGTACCAAAATACAGTTGTAGACATATTTTGGAATAATAATGATCACTCCAAAGATAATAACAAAAAAAAAAAAACAGTAACTTAAAAATACTCTATTTTTTAAATTCCCATAATTTATAGATCATTATTCTTGAACACCTGGGAAACTCATTTCACTTTACCTTTCTTAATCATTTCAGGGGGTCAATAGTCTCATTAGTTTACTGACCTTTAAGGTGTTGTTACATGACCAATTTAATCTTAAAATAATGTTAAAATTGTTTGAGTTCTTTACTTCCCATATAAATGCTTCATGTACTGTAAAGTTCACTGTTTCTGATGGAAGCAAAACAGCAAATTCAAGATGAAAGAATCATAGCATGGTAGATTCTGGGACAAGTATATGTAGAAACATATACTTTATTAGAAGGATTGTAGCTGAAGATTAGACCTCAAATATGTAATAGGTAAGAAAACTGGTATTTGATCAGAGATGCAAAGTAGTATCAGATAATAATTTTACAGAGTTTTTAAGTATTTAGGGGGGGAGGGTGGGGTGTTAAAAAACAACAAAAAAGTATGTTCATATATGTTCATGCCACTGCATAAAATTATTCCTTTCTCTTTGGAAAACATTACTTGGTGGATCCATATCATGATGAAGTCAGAAAATAGGAGGAGGAAGTCTCTACTGTGCATAATTTCTTGTCCTTAATAAGATAGTAGCACTTTATCTATATAAGTGGCCTCCATTATCACATTTCAGTCAAACCAAGATTGACATTTCTTTGGTTGTGTATTTTCAACTTCTTTTCCTTCTTATCTCCAAAAGGAAGTAAAAATCACTATTATTGTGACAGGCATTGGGAAAAGAATAAATTTGCTGTGTGTGCATCTAAACTGTAGTCTCAGAACCATTTCTTGAACTGCTCCCTGGTGTTAATTCTGAAAAGAACGAACTCTGCTAGCCCAGGAAGGATGCTAACAGCAGTACTTCAACCGTCCAGGATAATAGTGTCTTAGAGAGAAACAAGGAGCTACCCCAACCCTTTTTAGGAACAGCTCCTTTTCTCTGTGAATGATTGGAGCTAAAGCCATTTTTCCAGACCCGCAGTATGATCACACTTTGAACTGTATAAAACCAGCTACTTGACTGCAGCTAAAAATTGGGGAGGCTAGGAAGAAAACAAACAAACTTCAGATGCATCCATACTTTTTTTTTTTTTTTTTTTTTTTTGGTGGTCTGGTTTAGATGTTTTACTGCTCACTGGAGTGATAGATGTGAATCTCAGTTCCTTCACTTCTATTACACATGTATCATAGGCACATAGGCATCTCAGCATCTCAGAGCACTGTAAATTTCATTTAAGGAGCTAAATACTTAAATATATATGTGGAAATATTCAGGATTGTCATTCTAAGCTCTGTCTACATAAGATTTAAGAAGAACGTATATTAATTATTAGTCTATTAATACTGTAAATAACAGTGGAAATCCTACTTTAGTTTCTGGTTTGTTTTTTTATGTTTTGGTTTGGTTTGGTTTGTTTTTTTTTTTTTTTTATAGATAAAATATGAAATATTAGTTCTCACGTTTCCTCGTGCAAATGGCTTCAGTGGGATTCCATCACAGATATACTTACTGGGAAAATATAAAAAGTTTATGCCACCTTCTATTATTTAAGGAATTTTGAGTGAAGAGACAACATTCCCTATTAGAGTAAATATTTCAGTTTCTTATGAAGATTTTTTTTAAGCAGTGCTGTAGATCTACAATTCTTATTATAAATATGCCTCATCTCAGATTCTATTCTGAGTGAATAATTTCAGAAGTTTAATATCATGTAGGTTACTAGCCAGCCAATGACAATAAAGCTTGTCATTTGTTCAAGCTCATTTCACTTTTTTGAGCCTGAGGTTTCACTCAGAACTCTGCAAAATAAGCAGTGGCAGCCAATTACTCAATTCAAGTGGGAAGTGAGAATGCACCATTTGCTTCTTAGCCTTAATTAAACCTAGCGCTATTGTTTCTGGGAGGTGGTAGAAAGGGTGTTGCCTGACAAGGTAAATAGCAGGGAGGGGGAGGTTGAGACAGACCCAGTCAACCTGTGGCCAAATGGGGAACTAGATCTAATCAAAACATGGTAACATTTTCAAAAAATACAGAAGACATTTTACTAACCAATTATCATAGACTTATTTTCAGAAAGGTGTGGCCTTATTTTAAGAATGAACATAGTATCAGTATCAAGAACATTTGAATTTATCTTATGTGAATTGCTCTGTTGTGAGATACTGAGAAAATGAGAAGGAAAAAAAAAAAAAGGTGTTAAGCCAATTTGTGTCACTTTTTGGAAATATTTTTATCATTCCTTCTTTAATTTTATTTTTAGAGCATTTTGGCAAAAAAACAAACAAACAACAACAACAACAAAAAACACCAGAAAAAAAAAAAAAAAGAAAAAAAAAAAACAGAAACAAACAACTGTAGTGGGTTTACGTGACAAGGTTTTGGTAGCAGGGGGCCATAGGGGTGGTTTTTGTGAGAAGGATCTAGAAGCTGCCCCATGTTTGGGAAGGGCCCTACTGCTGACCAGAGCTGAGCCAATAAGTGATGTTTTGCACCTCTGTGAGAGCATATTTAAGACAGGGAAAAAAAAACACTGCACCACACAGCAGCTGGGAGTGAGAGGAGTGAGGAACAGCCTTACAGGTGCCAAGGTCAGTGAAGAAGGAGGGGGAGAGGTGCTCCAGGCGCTGGAGCAGAAGTCCCCTGCAGCCTGTGGTAAGGACCATGCAGGCTGTCCCCTTGCAGCCCACGGCGTACCATGGTGGAGCAGTGTTCCATGCTGCAGCCCATGGAGGAGACCATGGTGGAGCAGGTGGCCCTGCACCAACGGAGGCTGCCGCCTGTGGAAGACCTCTGCTGGAGCAGATTCTGGGCTGGACCTGTAGCCTGTGGAGAGGAGACCACGCAGGAGCAGGTGACCTGGCAGGAGCTGCTGCCCGTAGGGGAGCCAGGTTGGAGCAATTTTCTCCTGAGGGATGAACCCCGTGGTATGGACCCATATCTGGAGCAGTTCTGGAAGAGCTGCTGTCTGTGGGAAGCCCACGTTGGATCAGTTCATCAAGGACTGCATCCCATAGGAGGGACCCCACTGCACAGGGGACGAGAGTGACCGAGAAGGAGTGGCAGAGAAAAAGCGCTGTAGACTGACCATAACCCCTATTCCCCCATTCCCCTGCGCCACTCAGGGGGAGGAGGTGGAAGAGGGTGGATGGGGGGAAGGTGTTTTTGGTTTCTTTCCTTTGTTTCTCACTTCTCTAGCTTGTTAGTAATAATTACTATCTCCCTATGCCAAGTCTGTTTTGCCCATTACAATAATTACTGCGTGATCTTCTTGAGAGACCAAAACAAGTGAAGAAACAGTGCAGACACAGAAACAGACGAAGGACTTTGCAGGCCTATGATGCTGTTGCAGGGGCACAGAAATATACCCCACAACACAGCTTTCCCTGTTCCCATGCTGCTGCTTTTTGTTAGAACATAGAGTAGAGTCTGCACACTCTGCATCCAAAATAAATTTAGTTAATATGGCTCAATTACTAGGAAATTAGGACTATAAAACACTCAGGAACTGTCTCCTTGGTCTCTTGAAGACTCTCTCAGTTTGTCTCCAAAGATGAATGGAAGCTGCATATCTGTGGGTAAAGCAGAAATGACCCTAAAATGAACAAGTATGATGTCAAGTCAGCTTGGAGCACAAACAAAGCAGTGGTGGCCAAAATTAACTTGTGTTCACCTGCCAAGATAATTATGGGCAGTATAATACTACAGAAATGAAGAAACAGCTTGGTTTTGGCATTACAAAAGAAAAGATAATAATACATAATGGAAATGTTATAGTTTAGGTAAGATATGGTGTTTTTCACTCCAACGATTCATATCTTTCTAACAGAAGTACAGGCTTAGTATGGGTCAGGAACTCTAGTAAGATCCTGCATTCTCTGCTAGCCATGCCTGACGGTATTCTGCTTAGTGTTATCAGAGCCATGCCATGAGACTACTAAAAATCCTGTTACTAAATCATGTGCTTGCAGGGAAATGGGTTTCTCCCCTGCTCCCTACTGATTAATGAAGAGTGTGCTGCTGAGATTGAAAACAGCTCTTTTGTGATATATGGATGTTTTGTGCAATTAACATCCTGTCCTGATAGTTCTGGAAAGGGCATTATCCAAATCATTCCTGTTATGAAGAAACAAGAACTTCATTTTCTCACTTGTCATCATCTGTAATGGTGAGAGTCGACTGATACAAATAACATTGCATTACTTTTCATCATGTATATCCAAGCTAATCCTGTACCAGAAGCCTGTCTCCAATTTGGATGGGGCAAATGAAAGTACACCCATTTCTATGCTACACTGATGCCTCTTGGGCTATCTTGTCATCATATCTGCTCCTGTGATGGATCATGTGCTGCCAGTTCTCATTCATTTTAATGAGAGAGAATAATCTCACAGTCAAGGCATTTATCTCCCTTTGTCTGTTACTCATCTTTTGCTTTAAAGAAAGTTTTTCCCTAACTTGTTTCAGTTATATTCTATGTTGACATACAGAATTTACGTATGAACTATTCTAGCTTTTCTGTTTGATACTGAGGATTTTATAAATATGTGTGAGATTATACATTTCCTTAAGTACCTGAGACTTGATTACTTTTTCAACTTTCAACTTCAGGTGCTTCAGGTGTAGTTCTGGACAACAGACCCATAAAGCGGCCTGGTTGAATTTGATGATCTGCCTTGGGCAAAAAAAAATATGTGTTCAAATCAAGCAAAAGAGCCCATCTAGACATTGAACTACAGTTCCGTGATTTTGGTAATCTGCTGAAGTTGATCAGGGCTATTAGCTAACAATGGAATCTGAAGACTGACTAGGATGAAAACTCTTATCAAACATGTGAAAGAGAAAAAGTTTTGTATTCCAGAGGAGAAGACTGATGGAGGAAAGAAGAGGAAATACTCAAGACTGGAGAGAGCACTGATGAAGGAAAGACATAAAGTGTCTGACTACATGTATTGTGGTGGAATTAGTGTATTTATTAGGCTACATAACAGAATGACAGACTTTCTTGTAAACCCTGTAAACTCTCTTATCTGTGTATTGTTTCTGGGTCTGTAGAATAAGTCATAGTGCCCAATGATTTAGATGCTTGATAGTAAAAATGAGCACATCAGTGTTTCAGCAAATACATGGGAATTTAAGAGGTCCAAGTGGTTTACCTTTCATGTAAGGATACTATATGTTTAATAAGACATACTGCTGTTCCAGAAATGTATTACAAGGAAGAGACACTACTACAGTATATTATATTGAGAGATATTTAAGAGCATGCACCTTGAGCATGAGAGATCAAAATACTGCAGCCAAAATACTGCAGCATGCAATGAAGCCTTGGTCAGGGTTTTGAGAGCTGACAGTCTCAAAGCTGTAATAGGAAATCTTGATTATCAGATGTACTCAACATACACAATTCCTATTAATGTAAAAGGGCATTTAAAACCATTAAAAACATTCTTCAGAAGATGATACAAAATAATGAATAAATAGAAAAAGAAATTGTTAAAATCATGACAAAACTTTTCATAAAGTGCAAGGCACAATTTGTCCATGAATCTGTCACCTCCAGGGTTGACAGATTATGTTGGTGTCAATCACTGAGCAGTTCAACTCAATTTATGCTTTTATATCACATGAGAATGCTGTCCAGTCTTGAAATCAGTGATTTTCATTTAATCTATGTGGCATTTTAAATATAAAGTCTCTTTGTTCATGCTTGTGTTTTTCCTTTGAGCAGAGAAATGATTATATGTATGTGGAAGACAATTATTCTGCTCTGTTTTGTTTGTTTGTTTGTTTGTTTAATTATTATTTTATTTATTTATTTATTTATTTATTCTTCCATCACTGTCTTTCCAAACCACTTACTTTTTGGAAGTGGAAAACATACCCCTATACCATTTATTACCCCTGAATGAGAAAACAAATATAAATACACTGTGGTTCTGATCTGAAACCCCATGCATGGTCTAAAGTGTCAGTTAGCATTAGCCTTGCATGGAGTTTTACACTGCCTTTCAACTGAAAATAGAAAGTGCTTCCAATCAGCAATTCCTATATAACAGAGAAGGTGGAAAATTGGTTTTATAAACATACAATAAGTTGAAATGAGTCCTTCAATGTCTTCTCTGTTAGTTTAGTATGTGAAGATCCTGTAGCCGATGGAAAAATATCCTATTATTTTTGAATTATTCTCTTCGTATTCATTAAGTCACCTTCCATGTAGCTTGAAAATATCTACCAGTAATTTATTGGCATGTAGGCAGTGTTAATCAAATGTCCACAAACTTGTTCTCACGTTTGAAGTGTGCCTCTTTCAGAAATAAGTAGAGTCCCATGCAAATATGCTTACATTCCAACTTTAAATGTAAAATATTTACAAGTCCTAAGGGAAGGAAGTGTCTTGTGAAAATAAGATAAAAATTTTGACAAGAACATTCAGAGATAATGGCAATTCATCATCATTGCAGAGTTCTTCAAACAGTTGCTTTGATTTTAGATTAAGAATTTTGTTTGCTTTCCTCTCTGGAAAGAATAACAACAACAACAAGTAGCAAACCTTCAATAAAATAGGTGAACAGCTCAAATCTCTTCAGTTCTCTTAAATATCTGAAAACAAAACACTAGTAATTATAGGCAAAATGTGGCTGTTGAGTGTGTGTTGGGGGAGAAATCAACATTGAGGGGTTGCTCTCAGAGCATTCTCATATAGCAAATTAAATCACAGTTTATCATGATAATAGCATAAAGATTTATTCTGAGGTTGGTAGGTTGATGTAACCCACTGTAAAGTAGGCCAGGTTCACGAGTTATTGAATTCCCAGAAAATTGAGTATATTCAGTCTTCTAATGACAGCTATAGCTGTGCTCATTAATTTTCAGAATAAGCAGTGTAGCTGGCAACTTGATTATGTCTCCATCAAGCGGTACAACTGTTTCATTGCATATTCTTGATAGTGCTCATTAAGAAAAACTTGGCTTCTTACATTTATCTTGGAGATGTGTTTAGGTCGTCTTATGAACAGTGAACTCTGCCAACAGATTCAGAGAAGAAAGATTCATTACCATGAAAAAGGCCAACATTCACAGTGTGAATGCAAGTGATTAAGTGTGAGAGGAACTCAGATGCCCCCAAGAAGGTCAGAGCTTAAATAACAAAAAGATATTTGTTAAGTTTTTTTTTTTTTTTTTATCTTAAGACCTAGAGAATCAGTTAAGTTTTATGCTAGATAGCACTGGATATTGGATGATCTATTGACTATTTTTTCTATTGACAAAAGGTCTTTTGGTTGAAAAGTGAAAATAATAACGAAGTTTGAGCTATTCGAGGAAAAAAAAAGCTTTTATGTAGCTAAGGAAGAAAATTTAACATCTTTCTCTTTCTCTGCAGCTATAAATACTATACATAACTGCATATGGTGGGTTAATTATTTAGTTAGCTTGCACAGTGTTTTCATAATACTTTATTAATTAAATTCTGCCATGACAAGAAATATATTGTTCAGATTATATTATAATAACAGAGAGGTACAGTCAAATATCACTCATGGAGAACTAGGATTTCCAGACCTGTGAATAAAAAGCTTTAGTACTTTCACATGGCAAATAATGTGGGATGTGAACTATAGCTAAGTCAGAAAGGTAGTTTAAAGGTATAGCCTGTCTGCTGTACTGACTTTTGCAGATGTCCTTGTGTCATTTGATATTAGTTACACCTGCAGTAATAAATACACTTGACTTAAAAATCCTTTTTCCTTCCTCATCTGAAAGAAGAATGTTCTAATTTTCTCATACTACTATGACAGACAACAGGTACACACTTACCCCCAGACCATTCTTGGGTGTTTTCTGAGAGACTGAGAGCCAAAATAATGCTTAGGAGTGTTTTAAGAATTAATATCAGGAGTGGGGACATGTGAGAGTCCTTGTTCTAGCCCTGTTTTACTTACTGCAGTAGGTCTAAGTTTCCTCTAACTTGTACAGCACCTTTAAATTTCCCATGAGCATGGGAAGAGGCCTTTGTTTCCTTGTCCTGCATCCAGAAAAAAAATAGTGATGTTTGCAATTTGTTTTACTCTCTCTATGACATGCATTCTAATCTGGCCAGCTTTAGTCTAATGTTTGAGGTAGTGTAGCCATAAGGATGTTTGAGGGATATCATCAGTAACAAGGTAGCCAATGTTCACCATGAAATAAAACAACGAATTGTCCTGCTCACTGTAATTACTAGTACTTTGGATTCAATTTTTACCACTATTTTATATGTAGAAATACCGATGTCTCATATGCTTGCATTCTTGATTGGCAGTCTTCGTGAATATGGGAAAGGCTCTGATGTGATTTAGAAGTGTTTGTAAATACACATAAATTCTGTTCCCCGTACAAGGATTTTATATACTTTTAGAAATTGTAGGCTAAAGGTAGTTTCATGTAAAAGTTTTTCACTAGATTCTGTCAGGAACATTGTTTAGGAACTAACAAAACTTCACTCAGAAGCATAAAAGTGATAAAACTTTATTCAAAATACATAATCACTGCAACAGCAAAAGAGAAATTCATGCTTGGGTATCTCACAGTTTATATAACAATATTTCTGAAAAGTAGAAATGATTTTAAATAGATGCAGAAATATTGGAGTCCATATACTCAGCTTCTAGTGGCTGTTTAAGAACATAAGTACATAACTTCTTAGTTCCTTTGAAACTATCTTTGAAACTGCTAAATAACTAAGTGAGCTTCATGGATATTAGCTTTATGCTATTTAAGAAAAAAAATATAGATGGATAGCATTGCTTGGCTTCCAGTATTGCTGCTTCTTTTCACACGTTGTGAGCCAGGATAAATTGAGTCTTCAGTTTCCTCTGAACTAATTTTTGGACCTCCTTCAACTATTAAAGGAGAAAGGACTACTTAACATCAATGTGCATTATCTCTGTTAATAAGATAACATTATTGGATTAATGTTCATTAATCCAATTGATGTAGTTACTCACACCAGAAATTCTGCATCACTCATGGAATCATTTCCCATTGAGGAACGTTCCCAGTCTGTCCCACCATGATTATTTTCCTAACAAGGATTGCTGTCCCCCAATAATTTCATGGCACAATGGATTCAGGAGTTCAGGTTGGAGAGGACCTCTGTAAATCATCTGATTCAACCCTTACTCATGTCAACTTCAGTACTCTAAATATCAGGCCATCCAATTTACAGATTAGTTCTCTTGTCTACAGCTAATCTCCAGATGATCAAACTGAATTATTTATTTATTTTCATGCACCATAACCCCCCTCCACTTAACTTCTTTCTTAAGTTGTCTGCAGTTGACTATTGCAGTAATCCAGTTCTATGGTCTGTCGTACCAAGCTTCTGTATTTCCAATGATAACATAATTCTGTGACTACACGTGGAGTTACCTTTTTTCTTGTTGTTTCCCAGAATACAAGTGCTGGCATATGGGCACTTGAGATGATCTGCCATCTGTCCCTTGTCTTTGAGGGAAGTGTTGCAGCTCAATCTGGCTACTGCCATTAAAGATAAAAAAAAATGTTTTTTATAAATATATCAACACAAAAAGGAGGACTAAGGAGAATCTAAAACCTTTACTGGATGCAGGGGGAAACTTCGTTACAAGAGATGAGGAAAAGGTGGAGGTGCTTAATGCCTTCTTCGCCTCAGTCTTTAGCGGCCATATCGGTTGTTCTCTGGATACCCAGTACCCTGAGCTGGTGGAAGGGGATGAGGAGCAGAATGTGGCCCTCACTATCCACGAAGAACTGGTTGGTGACCTGGTACGGCACAAGTCGATGGGGCCGGATGGGATCCACCCAAGGGTACTGAGAGAACTGGCAGAGGATCTGGCCAAGCCGCTTACCATCATTTATCAACAGTCCTGGCTATCGGGGGAGGTCCCAGTTGACTGGCGGCTAGCAAACGTGACGCCCATCTACAAGAAGGGCCGGAGGGCTGACCCGGGGAACTATAGGCCTGTCAGTTTGACCTCAGTGCTAGGGAAGCTCATGGAGCAGATTATCTTGAGAGTCATCACGAAGCACTTGCAGGGCAAGCAGGCGATCAGGCCCAGTCAGCATGGGTTTATGAAAGGCAGGTCCTGCTTGATGAACCTGATCTCCTTCTATGACAAAGTGACGCGATGGGTGGATGAAGGAAAGGCTGTGGATGTGGTCTACCTTGACTTCAGCAAGGCTTTTGACACCGTCTCCCACAGCATTCTCCTCAAGAAACTGGCTGCTCTTGGCTTGGACTGGCATACACTTTGTTTGGTTAGAAACTGGCTGGATAGCCGGGCCCAAAGAGTCGTGGTAAATGGAGTCAAATCCAGTTGGAGGCCGGTCACTAGTGGAGTTCCCCAGGGCTCGGTACTGGGGCCAGTCCTCTTTAATATCTTCATCGATGATCTGGATGAGGGCATTGGGTGCACCCTCAGTAAGTTCGCAGATGACACCAAGTTAGGTGAGTGTGTCGATCTGCTCGAGGGTAGGAAGGCTCTGCAGGAGGATCTGGATAGGCTGCACCAATGGGCTGAGGTCAACTTTATGAAGGTCAATAAGGTCAAGTGCTGCGTCCTGCACCTGGGGTGCAACAACCCCAAGCAGAGCTACAGGCTGGGAGATGAGTGGTTGGAGAGCTGCCAGGCAGAGAAGGACCTGGGAGTGATGGTTGATAGTCAGCTGAATTTGAGCCAGCAGTGTGCTCAGGTGTCCAAGAAGGCCAACAGCATCCTGGCTTGCATAAGAAGCAGTGTGTCCATCAGGTCTGGGGAAGTGATTGTCCCCCTGTATTTGGCTCTGATGAGGCCTCACCTCGAGTACTGTGTTCAGTTTTGGGCCCCTCGCTACAAGAAGGACATCGAGGTGCTTGAGAGCGTCCAGAGAAGGGTGACGAAGCTGAGGGGCCTGGAGAACAAGTCCTATGAGGAGCGGCTGAGGGAGCTGGGTTTGTTCAGCCTGGAGAAAAGGAGGCGACCTTATTGCACTCTACAGGTACCTTAAAGGAGGCTGTAGCGAGGTGGGGGTTGGTCTCTTCTCCCATGTGCCTGGTGACAGGACAAGGGGGAATGGGCTTAAGTTGCACCAGGGGAGATTTAGGTTGGATGTTAGGAAGAACTTCTTTACTGAAAGGGTTGTTAGACACTGGAACAGGCTGCCCAGGGAAGTAGTGGAGACACCATCCCTGGAAGTCTTTAAAAGACGTTTAGATGTAGAGCTTAGCAATATGGTTTATTGGAGGACTGTTAGTGTTATGTCAGAGGTTGGACTCGATGATCTTGAGGTCTCTTCCAACCTAGACAATTCTTTGATTCTGTGATCTGTTCCCATTGCACTTTCACACTGTCACCTTGGTCACATCTTGTCTCCAAGATTTGGACACCAAAAATCTGGGTGAAAGCCACTTCAAAATTTTATTTAGCCTAATAGCAAAGATATAATTGTCTCTTTTTTATAAATGGATCCCATCTTTCTGAAGTAGCCCACAGTCTTTGAAGAGCATCTCATGATCACGGAAGCCAAAACCCTGCTGAAAACAAGCGCTATGCAGCCAGATGCTGATCTGTGTTATATGTTTACTTTTGCCTTCCCTTTCTTTTGATTGGTACCTTTGAGGAGAAAACCTGAGCAAACATCCTTGTAAATCCAGCTGTTAGGTCTCTGAAGTCCTGTTTGACATTTCTTATTCTATACATAGTGTATATATATAGAATAAATATCACCCTATATAGGATATAGTATAATTACCATGACGAATGTGTTTTTATTACACAAAAAGTATTTGATGATTTAATGTGTGTGTTATATGAATTATAAATAATCAATAGTTATGTACTTTGTACTTTGAATCAATGTTTTCCACTGGAAATCTGTTCTGTAAGAATTTTTAAACAGTGCTGATAAAGAGACACACTTTAAAACAAACAAAGAAACAAAACCTAACACAAAGAAATAAACAAACAAAATAAATAAAATACACTTTCTATCAAAAAAAAAAAAAGATTTATCATTATTATTGCACTGCATTATTATTGTGACTGTCTTAAAGGCACAAACCTTTAAATGCTAAACTTTATGAATCATCTATTCTCTCTTTAGAATATTTTTTAAAAAGAAACAAGCATTTTGTTTTGTTTTGTTGTGTTTTGAATACAACAATAAGGGGATTCAGTAGTCTAAACACATGTATTTTTTGTCATTTGAGGAGCTGGGTTCATGGCTTCTGGGTTCAGCTCCAGAAGGTTGGTCTCCCATAAACCTACTAGGCTCATGCAGAGGTCATGGATAACTAGATCATATTCACACTCAACTGTAGAAATGTAATGTGCTTCAAGACTTCCACATTCACATACGTACACTGATGGGGAACAAAACATACAGAAGAATTCTAAGGGGAAGATAAGATAGAAGTTGCAATGATGCTTTGTTTCTGATTTTAACCTCCACTCACTTTTTAAAAATAAATCAAAGGTTTTCCCTTAAACTATTGATTCCAATAGTTAGGTCTTTATGGACAGCATCAAATATCAAAGACATTAGCAGTATAGACATGTTCCTGAAACTCAATTCTCTCAGTCTAGATAATTTCTTTCTATTATGTTTTTCTATTTGTCCTATGAATCTGATACTTAAAAATCAGTGAAAACTGAAACTAATAATACAGAAGATGCAGTGATATTTGTGTTTTGGTATATGTGACATCAGAATGGTTTTCTTTAGTGACTCCGTCACAAGTCTGCTATGAAGTTACAAAATAGTGTTGTATTCCAGAAGGTGTCAGCAGAGTGTTACAAAATAAAAATGAGGATGATATGTCGAGAAATTTCAGTGGTGGAAATGGCTGTTTTAAATGGTGATTTGTACAAAGAAGACAGTGTCTATAACTATTACTTGCTGCTCTTATCATCACTGTAAATAAAGCCTATATTCCTGTGCTCTCAACTAGGAAGGTTAGAAGATAATGAAATATATTTTGCCTAGGAAAAGGCCTTTGATCTATATATTAGTACAAAATGAGGAATTAAGTAAATCCTTTGCACAGATGGCAACAGCGCTTGCATTGGACTGAAGGAATAAACCTGACAAGTTTTGGGCAAGAGCATAAGAAACTACTTGTACAGTTATATACCACTGATGAGGGCTTTTATTGATCCCAGAGTACAGCATGAAAAGGAATATGAGAATGGAGAACATTTGATTTATAGCCCTCTGTCTCCAGTTAGCAGCCTGATCATGTTTCCTCTCAACTCAGTGAAAGAATTCTTATCGATTGACACGTACTAAGCACCTCACATAACACAGTGATACTTTTCCATATAATAAATGGAATTACAATATAAATAACAAGAATATTTAATAATTGTATCAAGTTAGTAGTGGAATTAATAAATATTACTAGCCAATACTGCAACTGTATTAAAAAAGAGAGCTAGAGAAAGATACAAACATGTTAGAGTGACCTTAGAAGCTTGCAGATTTTTGGAGGAGATTCTGAATGGCATGATTATGAAATAAATGAGAGTAAGCAGAACACGGGATGTAGCTGGGTGACAAAATCAGGAATTGCACTCTGATAGAACTGGCCCATTCTGCTTTTTGTCATTCTTTCTTACCTTGTTCAAGACAATAACTACAGTTTGGTCTGTAGTGGTCAATAGCATTAATGAGAACTACTTGCACTTTTTCTTCAGGAGGGAGTGGTTGCATTTAAGTTTTTAGAGATAAAATGATATAAAATAATATATGCAGGCATTATGTTCTTATATATTACTGAGTTTTTATAGTGTAACATGAAATGATGTTAATTTCAAGGACATTAGAGCTTTAGGATTACAGTGGGAAAAGCATAGTATAAAATGCCTTTTCAAAGGCTGCAGCATATTTATCCCACTGGAGTTCACGTGTTCTGCAAACCAAATTCTCCCAACTTATGCAAGACAATATGCAATACAAACAAATTCTCTTAAATTGCTCCAGGCTCCTTAATGCTATTTGAAGGAAGAAGAGCAAGAACAGTGTCTGAGCAGCCTCTTCATTCCCCAAGAGTGGCTATTCTGGCCATCCTTTACTCAAGCCACAAAGGAAAGGAGGATTATTATTCTCTTCTAGCATCACTTAGAAGCTGGTTGGTACTGATCTGATGGCCATTAGGAACTAGCTCAGGGTTGTTGCAGTACAATTCCCAGACTAGGGCCTTCTGCTGTTTTTTTGTTTGTTTGTTTGTTTTTGTTTGTTTGTTTGTTTGTTTTGTTTTGTTAGGTCAGAGGTTGGACTCGATGATCTTGAGGTCTCTTCCAACATAGAAATTCTGTGATTCTGTGATTCTGTGATTCTGTTTTGTTTTCTGTTTGGTTTTTGTTTTTGTTTTGTTTTGTTTTGCTTTTTTTTTTTATTTTTTTTTTTTAAATCTGGAGCCACTTCTAATTGTTGAAGTATGCTACAGTCTAGTTTGGAAGCTCTTCTTGACTGTGAAGGGTTACAAAAATTGAAAAGAAAATGAAAATAAGATTGCTATCTTTGTGTGTTCCCAGAAGCTCTCAATTAATCATAAAAACATATATATATATAAACATTTCTTTTTCAGTGGTTATATGGCTGGGATAGAGTTAATTTTCTTCCTAGTAGCTGGTGTCATGCCGTGTTTTGGATTTAGGATGGAATAATGTTGATAACACAGTGATGTTTTAGCTGTTGGAGAGCAGTGCTTCCACTAAGTGAAGCACTTTTCAACTTCTCATGCTGCTTTGTCAGCAGGGAGGCTGGGGGTGCACAAGGAACTGAGTGGGGACACAGACAGGACAGGTGACCCAGATTGGCCAAAGGGATATTCCATAACATGGCATCATGCTGAGCAATTTATATGGGGTGGTAGGCTGGGGTAGTGGGTACAGCTGCACAGGGATGGGCTGGGTATTGGTCAGCAGATAGTGAGCAGTTTCACTGCGCATCATTTGCTCTGTACATTCTATTATTATTATAGTCATCATTATTATTTCTCTTCCTTTTCTGTCGTATTCAACTGTCTTTATCTCAACCTATGAGTCTTTACTCAGGGGTTTGGAGGGTGGGGATGGTAAGCAAATGGCTGTGGGGTACTTAGCTGCCTTTAGCTGCCTGCTGGATTAAGCCACAGCACTATGCCATCAGATTTTTTTATACTTTTCTTTAGATTAATTAAAAAGAATCATCCAGTTATGATGAGTCATGTTACTGTTTTGCCTTTCATTGTGTTTGCATGAATTTGGCCATTGGAGAGAGAATGTGATTTCATATATTGACCCTGCTGAAAAATCACAATATGTCAAGTACAATCAACATGCTAAGCAGCTGGTATTAGGCTGAAATAAAAATATAATAACAGTATTTCATTTTTTAAGGTCCATCTTGTTCTTTCACAAAATTAATATTTCTCCTCAGATATTATAAGCTTTTTCTGTCATTCCTAACTAGGAAATTCCACAATGAAGAGGGATTGTATTATGAGCAGTTTTATTGGTTTTCATGTATCTTGTTCAAGTTCAGAGCATTCATTTAAATCATTTGAATGGGTCAAGACTTTGAAGTTTAAATAAGGTCTGAGAGATGAAATGATCAAGGATGAATAGCAACTAATGATGTTTTCAATTTCCCTCTTTAAATGTCTTTTAAGAAAAAAAAAAAACTACAAAGATTTGCCTTGGAAGTGAGGCGTTCCAAGATGTGTAATTGAAAACAAATGTACAAAACTGTAGCACTAAATTAAGCACTCATGTGCTTAGGGAGCTCTTTGCTGGCACTGCTTGTGAAGAAACAGATCCTTTCCCCAAGGACTGCCTAAAAAAGTGGTCCCCTAACATGGTATGTGCAGGGATAGTCAACTGAATTAAATGTTTCTTGCATGTTATTTACATTATTACTATTATTTTAATTTATTTTATTTAGATAAAAAAAAGTCAATACATTTTAACACTGCAGAAAAGACTGTGTATTCATGTTTGGAACTGTAGTAAGGAGAACTAAAGTATCATATACTGTGATCAATATGTCAGCTTCATGTAGACATTCCTCGGGCTAGGGTAAAGGATCCATACTCAGAGACACTATTAAAATAAGTTTTATTACCTTTAGTGGTGTAGGTGCAGAGCTAACCTTAATGCATTCTGTTTTCCAAAGGAGAAGCAGTGTGTTAGATACTGTTGCATAAGGTGTCCTACAGGAGAAGGATCAGTGAAGTAGAAGACCAGTAGTGACAATGGACAAAAAGAGACCCATGAAATGAAGCAAATGAGAAATGCTGGAAGGATAGTGCCTTAGAGTGCCTAGAGCCTTTCTAACAGCTCTAGGACTTCTGTCATGTCAGCTGGGATAGCTAGTAAAGCACAATACTACATATTCCTTACTTTGAAGCAAAGGCTTTTCAGGAAGAAAAACCTAACTGAAAATGAACTGTGAAGGGGATGGTGGGGACTGGCTTGTTGTTCAGTAACTTAAGGTTAAAATTTCCATTTTATATGAATACAGTTGTGGGAAATCACTATTTGTCAATGTGGAATTATATTTAACTCATTCTTGGGTGATAAAAGGGTATGAGTGAACTTCCAGTATTTTGGGGGTGGAAACTTGAGCTAGGGTGATCAAAAACTCTTAGCGTGTGTTGTTTTAAGTAAAAATTCTTAGAAATTCAATCTGTCTTTTTTGGTTAACAAATCACTGGGCAGAAGGGTTAATTATTGGTATGCATACCAAGTCTAAATCAGTGATCAAATGTTGCTGTACAAAGAGAAAGAAGTGATAGGCAGGATGCACAGTATTAGAATAAAAATTTGGAGAGCACAGGGTTTAGCTATGATCAGTTCTAAGAAGCTGCAGCTGTAAGGCTGACATTCTTGGTTTGGCTATTTTAGTAACTGATCATTAAGAAGTTTCAGAAAGAATATTCCAGCTCTATGATTTACATTTATGAATGATGAAATTGACTTATTTTTCTAAATCTGCATTCTGTCCCTCCTTATTTTGTAGCAGATTACATCTCACTAGGAAGATTGGCAATTTTGCCATCTGCTTTAAAATTCGGATAGACTAAGAAGGAACAATTATTTTAAAAGTACAGTCAGATGAAGGACAACACAAGGTAGAACCTGGTATCAAACCATGAGCATTTCACATACCATTATGATATATACATATTTAAGTCTATTCTTCAAAGATGCATATGAACTAAAAGAGGAGGGTCAAAAGTTCTGAAGTTTACCTGAGCCTAGAAGGTCTATAATACTAGTGTGTACCAATACATATCTAATGAGAAATAGAGTATCACCAGTGTTTAGTCCTACTACCTTGACCGAAAAAACTGGGTCAGCTAGAAGCAGCTTTGGAACGAAACACCTCACATAAAAATGTTCTGTTCTGTAATGAGTCTCTGAACTCTTCAGAGCAAAAACTGTATCAGCTTTAACAGTAAACAAAATAGGCTTAAGCATTTGTCTATGTTGTGATTTTTTTATTTTTATTTTTCTGTATGCCTGGCAAAACTGTTAGCCAATATTGGGCATGGGTATAGGACGTAACAAGATATTTCTAGTTGGCAGATATTTCTAGTATGGGCGAAGTTACTCTATTTTAAGGTGGTGATTTAAAGAGTTTAAAAAATGGTGAGGAGAGCCAGAGGACAGAAAATGAGATTTTTTATTTTTCATTATTTATTTATTTATTTATTTATTTTAATAGGTATAGACATGTCTTTACAATTGCATTGTGATACTAAATAATAGAACAAGCTCATGACCAGGTGACATGGACCAGTTCACATGATACCTGCTTTCAATTAGCTCCCTACATGACAGAATTTTCTTGGGGAAATTTTCCTTACTTGGTTTTCCCTTATTTAAAGAGCACTTGATGTAGATATAACCCATGATACAAGTGGAGAAAACCATTCATATTATATCTATCATTAAACCAAGATAAGGAGGTTTTACACAAATCTTTTGAGAGCTTGGAATCCTATTGTCACAAAAAACAAACAAACAACAACAACAACAAAAAAACAAAACACACTTGTAAATGATGTTTTATTGACTGTATTAAAATATGGGAGGCTTGGCAGAAAAGTTTATATTATTATCATCACCATTATTATTATTATTATTATTATTACTATTATTATTATTATTATTATTATTATTATTATTATTATTATTATATAATTGTACTATAGATTAATTTAATTATAATTATATTATTAATAATTATATCATTATTATATAAATATATTAATATATAATATGACATAATAATATTTATATTTATGTTTATAATTTTCTCCCAATACTGTGAAATAAATAAAAACAGACAGATTAATATTCTTCCTTCTTCCAGAGGAAATCCAGGGACTGCTGGTTTAAAGTTAAGCAATAAGGCAATAAACACTGTAAAATTCATAGCTGGATTGCCAGTAGTTGCAAGGGGAGGGAAGAAGTCTTGTTCTGCACTGCATGGCTCCTGTGGGTCTAATATCATCCCTGTTTAAACATCCTTCCCTCATCCAACCCCCCAAAAATGTAGAATTAGGTACTGGGCTAGAAATGGGTCAAGCTTTTTACCATGCTATGTCTGTTTATTTTTTCTATTGTTTGTTCTACAGATTTGTCCAGCATTTCTCTCCACACCTTTTAAAAACACAAATAGAGAGCTAATTATTCATTCGTGCACAGCAGTATGAAATAACTGTTTAGCTTTTATATATTATTTTTAATTCTGCTAATGGATGTTAGAAGTAAGCTGCTTCCTCTATCTGTTCTTGCCCAGGATTCTTCCTGTAAGGCTGCTGGAGCCTAGCCCACCTTGTTGCACCCATGCAACACTCATGCACTCATCCCACAGGAATCCATACTTGTGGGTCCCCTCGAATAACAGCACAGGCCTCTTGCCCACCTGATACCCCTGCAAGGACAAGGGTTTCCTACTCCCTTGCTGCTCCACAGTGGGGTTTGCCAGCAAATGCACACCCAGTTTGGGGCAGACTCAGATGCTGTCCCCAGCAGCTGGCACAAGGTACGTGAGCTGTGACCCTGCTCCAGCTGCCAGCACAGAGCCCCTCACTTGCCTCACTCACCTCCGTCCCCTGACAGGAGGTCTGGGGTCACACACCACTCCTGTCTCAGGGGCTGGAGGCTGAAGACCCCTACCCACTCTGGGAGCTGATGCTAAGACCTCACCAGTTCCAGAAGCTGCCACCACAGGACAGGGTGCCCATACCCCTCATTTGACTCCATTGGCTGGCACAAAAACCCTCTTTACCTTAGGTGTAAACCTTGTTAAGATACTCAGTTGGCTACTCTAACTGCATTAAAGATTCCTACACGTTACATAACCTCATCAATTAGTGAGACTGACAGGATTTTGTTCTCCTTACTGCTTCTGCTATAATTTGTTGGTAGATCTGAATCTCTGTATGTGCTTGTTCAGGGCTTCCATCTTTTCTTATTATCCCCTTTGACAATGAAAAGCTCCTTGATCTATTACCACTTAAAGTGCAGATGTTCCCTCCTTCCAAATAGCCTTACAAATTTTATCTGGGCCCTTCATGCTTAAGAATATTGCTGAATTATGCTGATGGAAAAGGTAATACCATTCATTAAGTATTGGTAAAATTACAATAGATGCTTATTTAACTCATTTCACAGTTTTCACTATTACAATTATAGTTTTCTGAGATTATTATTATTATTTCTTTCTGCTAGATTAGGTGGTATATTGCTTTTCAACATTGTTTTAGAGTACTCAGCAAAAATCAGACAGTTAAAAATAGCAATCAAAGAGGGAACTGATTAAACTTTAATAACACCTTTTACAAATGTGAAGCTGTTTTACTCAGTTGTTCAAACGTAAATAAAAGCACTACAGTCATAGACATTGTACTACTTAAAATTAACCTGTAGCTCAAAATTATCAAGCAAAATTTTCTAAAGAAAATTTGATTAACTCTTCCAATTTTTAATTACTTGATTAGTGGTATCTGTTACTGGTCAAGTGTTTGAGCGTGCAAAAGAGCTAAGTACTATTGTGCAAGTAAAGCAATGTTGTAAAGGTACATTGCTCTTACACAGAATGTGTATATGCAAAGATCTTTTAGTGTATTTGCTGGAAAAAAAAATACCCACGGAAGTTATTTTAAATTTAGTAATTGCTTTAAATAACATTTCAATATTAGGATGAAATTCTTATATGAACTATCATAGCAGACAACTAGTGGTGATCTGTATGATATGGCAGAGCGTAGCCTCAGCCAGTTTTCTGCTGACACAAAACTGGGAGGAGTAGCTGATACACAAGAGGGTTGTACTGTCATCCTGATGGATCTCCACAGGCTAGAAAAATGGGCTGACAAGCACATCATGATGTTCAACAAGACGTGCAAAGTCCTGCATCTGGGAAGGAACAACCCCAGGCACTAGCATGTACTGGGGGCCACACAGCTGCAATGCAGCCTGGCAGAAAAGGACATTGGGGTCCTGGTAGACACCAGGTTGAACATGAGCCAGCAACATGCCCTCACTGAAAGGAATGCTAACAGTATTCTGGGCTGCACTATGCACAGTATTGCCAGGAAGTTGATGGAGGTGATCCTTCACCTCTGCTCAGCACTGGTAATGCCACACCTGGAGTATTGTTTCCAGCTGTGGGCTCCTCAGTACAAGAGAGACGTGGAGCTACTGGAGAGAGTACAAGAAAAAGCCATAAAGATAGTTAAGGGACTGAAGCATCTCTCCTATGACAAAAGGTTGACAGAGCTGGGATTGTTCAGCCTGCAGAAGAGTAGGCTTGGGGGGATCACAGAATCACAGAATCATGGAGTTGTCTAGGTTGGAAGAGACCTCAAGATTATTGAGACCAACCTCTGTCCTAATACTATCAAGTCCTCCACTAAACCATATAACTAAGTTCAACATCTAAATGACTTTTAAAGACCTTCAGGGATGGTGACTCAACCATCTCCCTGGGCAGCTCATTCCAATGCTTAACAACCCTCTCGGTAAAGAAGTTCTTCCTAATCTCCAACCTAAAACTCCCCTGGTGCAACTTTAGCCCATTCCCCCTCATCCTGTCACCAGGCACATAGGTGAATAGACCAATCCCCACCTCGCCAGAGCCTCCTTTAATGTACCTATAGAGAGCAATAAGGTCGCCCCTGAGCCTCCTTTTCTCAAGACTGAACAAACCCAGCTCCCTCAGCCACTCCAAATAAGACTTGTTCTCCAGGCCCCTCAACAGCTTCGTCGCCCTTCTCTGGATTCACTTGAGCATCTCGATGTCCTTCTTGTAGTGAGGGGCCCAAAACTGAACACAGTACTCGAGGTGAGGCCTCATCAGAGCCAAATACAGGGGGACAATCACTTCCCCAGACCTGATGGACACACTGCTTCTTATGCAAGCCAGGATGCTGTTGGCCTTCTTGGACACCTGAGCACACTGCTGGCTCAAATTCAGCTGACTATCAACCATCACTCCCAGGTCCTTCTCTGCCAGACAACTTCCCAACCACTCATCTCCCAGCCTGTAGCTCTGCTTGGGGTTGTTGCACCCCAGGTGCAGGACCCGGCACTTGGCCTTATTGAACTTCATACAGTTGACCTCAGTCCATTGGTCCAGCCTATCCAGATCCTCCTGCAGAGCCTTCCTACCCTCGAGCAGATCGACACACGCACCTAACTTGGTGTCATCTGCGAACTTACTGAGGGTGCACTCAATCCCCTCATCCAGATTATTGATAAAGATTTTTAAGAGGACTGGCCCCAGCACCGAGCCCTGGGGGACACCACTAGTGACTGGTCTCCAACTGGATTTGACTCCATTCACCACAACTCTTTGGGCCCGGCTATTCAGCCAGTTTTTAACCCAATGAAGCTTATGCCAGTCCAAGCCAAGAGCAGCCAGTTTCTTGAGGAGAATGCTGTGGGAAACAGCGTCAAAAGCCTTACTGAAGTCAAGGTAGACCACATCCACAGCCTTTCCCTCATCCACCCATCGCGTCACTTTGTCATAGAAGGAGATCAGGTTCATCAAGCAGGACCTGCCTTTCATAAACCCATGCTGACTGGGCCTGATCACCTGGATCTTATCAATATATATTAAAACTTGAAGTCAGGATGCAAAAAGGATAGAGCCAGACTCATTTCAGTGGTCCCCAGTATTAGAGCAAGAGGCAATGGGTAAAAAAATGAAACACAGGAGGTTCCCTCTGGACATCAGGAATCACTTTACAGGGAAGGTGGCTGAACGCTGGCATAAGTTTCCCAGAGACTGTGGAATTTCCCTTCTTGGAGATCTTCAAAGTTGTGTAAACATGGTGCGGGGAGATGCTCCTTACACTCAGTGCCTCATTGTATTGGTCAATAGGAATGCTTGCATACTGTGCCTGCATAACCAGTTTATACAAAAGAACCTGTGATCAATCACATGATATTCTAAACAATGTCCTCCTCAAGGCCAACAAAAGACTAAGATTTACAGATCATCAGCTACCTGAAACATGTCTAGCTTTGTTTTGTGTCCTTATGTAAAAGACATAAGGTGTCTTCCTGTCAATCATGCAATTAGCATGGAGTCTTGATCCTATTAATAGAGTGCACCAACACCAACTCAGGGTAGCTCTCACTGACCAGTCCAGGGAATATTAGACTCACTGACCAGCCCAGTGAATATTAGAGAATGGTAGAGAATATTAGAGGCATGGCAGAGAATATTAGAGGTCAACAACTTTCCCAATCCTTGCTTATCAGCGGGTAAGATTTACCGTTAACTGTATTGTTTCTTGCGTACATGACAAGTAGCTTTTTCCTTTCCCTTTTACATAGCTTAGATTGCTTACATTCTGCTCAGGATTAATTATAATGGTAATCAGTGCGTGCAGTTATAATAAATCCATCAAACTTAGTCCATGGTCTGTTACCATTTTATTATCAAATATCCAAAGAACTCTGTAGTCCTGTGGCATGTGGTCCTGGTCAAGTCACTCTAGCTGGCCCTGCCTGAACATAGGATTTGGATGACATGACCTCCAGAGGTCCATTTGTCTATCAGCTACGCTGTTATTCTGTGATTCTGTGAGTCCAGGACAATTCTAGCCCTTTGCTAACAAATTACATCTTGAATAACTTTCCAGACTTTTTCTTCCACAGTTTTCAAAGCTGACTTTAACTGATTAAGGCTAACACAGGAATGTCCAGCATGAGATTTTGGTGATTTTAAACCAGTCAGTTTCAAAGGTGAGTACATATCCATCTACTTCTGTCTACTTAAAACAGTTTCTAGATTAACTTATTCCTTCTTGGTTTTCATTTCAATTAAACCATTCAGCTACTGCTTTTAAATGTATATGAAATAAGCACACTTCTAGTTAGAACTGAATTATCACATGAACTTGCTTAAACATACTCCAGTATATCTTATCATTCATGTGAAAATAAATGTTTGTCTTGTCTGTATTTTGGATCTGTAATATGGGAAAGATAAACAATATAAACTGAAAGACTCATTGGATGATTTAAAGCCATTTTATTAATCTTTAATGTGCTGTTTTCCAAATGCAATATAATTTCAAAGTTGAGTAAAAATTAATTAAACAGGTGTCTGGTAGTGTTTTGTTGTGTTTCAATATTTTTTTCCTCTATAATAAGAAAAGAAAGGGATGTGTTTCACATAAGCTAAAATTCTGTCATATTTAGCATTATCATCTCTATTTGGATTTAAATATTTCAGATTTATTTTTTTTATATAGTTATTTCTGTAAATAAGTAAGAAGTTTCATGGTTTCATACCTTGAAATGAAAATAGTTATTGTAAAGACAAGAAGGGGAGATATTTTTGCTGGAGTACTAATTAACGCTAAAGAGTTGTGAGATGAAATTTTTGATTTAAGTGCTGTGGTTAGTACTGTTTTCAGTGTGCCAAAAAGTCACATCTACTTTCCCATTTCAGGTAAGTGAATAAAGAAACATATGGTTGATGATTCCAATAATTAAAATATTTTTAACATTTTTGGGAACTAGTAAACCAGAAAAGAAAACACAACTCAGTTTGTGCTGAGGAGTATATATAACTACCTGAAATTTAAATAGTCTGAAATTATATTGTTTTGTTTTTATTTTGTGATAATTAACAAAAAAATAATATTTAGAAATTTAAAGTTCTGGAAACAAAAATCAGCAATTTTTTGTTAATCTATTCCTCTTTCAAAGCAGTTTCTAAAAGTCTACATCAACCTGTGAAATGCTTTGTTGATGCTATAATTGTCCATTTTGATAAAATTGTTGGTAGAATTTTTTTGAAAGTGATAATTTCTATCCTACATGTATTGAGCCTATATTCTGATCTTTTACATGACTGAAAACATGCATTTATTTAATAGAACTGAAAATTATTTTCTTTTGAATTTTATGATAATCACATTTTCCATTGTACCTGTGTAAGTACCTCCTGCAATTGGTCTTCGACCCTTGATACATTTAGGAGAAAAACAATATAAGCAATAAAAATAAGAATATTTTTTTCTTGTACCTCATTATTATAAGCTTGTACCTCATTATTATAAGCTTCTAAATAGCAGCACTTTGAAAGCTGCTGAGATATTGAAGTGTTAAAAGCGGTATTTTCTTGATTTCATATTTGAGATCAAGAATTGTTTTTTACTGAGAACAACAACAAAACAAAACAAAAGAACAGACATTTGATGTGCATATATTCACAAAACTTTTGCCTCCACTATGGCTTTGACTGTTCCATATCCATAACATATATGTTGTTTCTTAAATTTTTAGTACTTCTTTTGTGCTTTTTTCTTATTTTTTTTTTTATCTTTGAAAAAGCTCTGTTGAGGAAATGATAGTGTCATCTCTCCTAACTGACATTTTCATAAGTAAAGAGATGGAAATTAAATTGCTTTAACAGTGGTCACTGATCTTTTTTGGTACTAACTTTCATGCCATGTGTACTCAGATATTTGATTTACACAGATATTCTTGTAGCAGATGATATGAACTAAAGAATTTTTGGTAACTACTATTGGTATTTGAGACAAATGTTCTAGGGCTATGGGAACACAAGTTTAATTGATATGACACCAAGATGTATAGAATTAATTGATATGAGAGACTGAGAGGTAGTCAATATGAGCATAGATATATACAGAATAAATTATTGGTAGTTGGGGAGCATCTGTAATACCCTGTACTGTAGCTGCACATGATGAAAACATGTATATGTTCACATGTATATGATGTTATGTAAAAATATTTTTCACTTTTTTTTTTTTTTAAAAAAACTCTACCTGGTTAATTCTACCAAGAAACCAAAAAAAATGGCAGTTATGAAAATGGCAGCTTTATACAAGTATCAAAACAGAAGTGAGCTTTAAAGAGGTAAATAAATTTCAGTGTTTTAATTGGTACAAGAGGTAAATATTTTACACTTTGAACTGTAAAATGAAGTAAAATGAAGTAATCCATTTTTAGCAGACAGAATTTGACATGACTTACTGTACTTGAAGTCAACATTACAATTGATTGGCTCAATGACAAATGTGTTGAAGAAAAAAATTCAAAACGTGCTTGTGAACATTTCAGACTTGCAAAATATCATTTTTACTAGATATATTACAAAAATATTATGATGTTGAATAATTATATAATATTTGGTCCATACATTTCTGGACAGATCATTGATCAAAAGGAGGAAAAACAAACAGGGAAGATTAATTTATTATTTGGCTTGTAGTCTATTTGTTTTATTTCTATCATTCTGTCTCTATTATCACAACAGAATTGATTAAGCTTTTAGAAATGAAGATGTATGAAAAATATGTAGCTTTGGATCATTTTGATGGTACCCTATATTTAATGGTGTGTTGGAAAGACTCAAATGAAGCTATATCAAAAGACAGAAATTACATTCCCAGATGAAATTAGTGAGACTAGTGAGATTAATGAGTCTGAGACATTACAGGTGTCTTGTGTTATGTGTTGACAGTTGTAAACAGACAGACAGACAGATGCATGAAAGTCCTTTATTTTGAGTGTCGGGAACTGTAAGATTTTGCTAATACCTAGTATTTTGTGAAGGTGATAATCACAGAAGCCTCCTTATCCTTTTTCATGATTGTGGGGAGAACCTAGATATGAAATTTTGTGGTTTAAAAGATTTATAGTAGTTTTCTTTTCTCAGTAGCTGACTGTTGCTAAGAGTGTAGAAATGGGGTAATAAAATTTCACAGGAAGATGGCCAGTATTTAAGACTGCTGTTAAAAAGTAGACAATATCCCTATCCTTCTGGGACCCATTCTTTAAGCTGTTGACCACTTTCTCTTACCCCAGAGAGTAACTTGGTCATTCACATAACTATAAGTGTATTGTTCTAAACTACAGAGAGGAATCACTTAGTTTACATGAGTGGAAGATGTACGGCATTCAAGTTAAAACCAACTCCTTCCCAGGAATAATGGGATAAGAGAAAGAGATAATGTATTTCCATTTTGTGTTTTGTGTGGAAGCTTTTGTGGTGGTTTTACCCTGCTGGGCAGCTAAACCACCATATCTGCGTTTCCAATCCCCTTACTCCAAGGAAGAGGGAGAGGGGAGAAAATACAATGGAAAAAGGCTCTAAGGTTCAGAAAAGGACAGAGAGATCGCTTCCCAATTACTGTCATGGATAAAGCAGACTCAACGCAGGGTGGCTAATATATATAACTTACTACCTATCACTAGCAGACTAGAACAGTGAGAAACTAAAAGCAAACCAAACACACCTTCCCCCCATCCACCCTCTTCCACCTCTTCTCCCCTGAGCAGTGCAGGGGAATGGGGGAATGGGGGCTGCGGACAGTCCCTAATGCTTCCTCTCTGCTGCCTTCATGGGCACTCTCTTCCCCTGCTCCACGTGGGGTCCCTCCCACAGGATGCCATCCTTCCTGAATTGATCCTGCAAGGGCTCTCCATAGCCCACAGCCTCCTCTAGGCCACATCCACCAGCTCCACCGGGGGCCACTCCACAGGCAGCATGGGAACTTCTGCTCCGTGCCTGGAGCACCTCCTGCCCTCCTTCTGCCCCAAGGTCAGTACCTTGGGATCTGCATGGCTGGTCCTCCTTGCTCTCCCAGCTTCTGCTTTCTGAAATCTGCTCTCCCGAAAGGTACAACCAGCGTCACCCACTGGCTCAGCAGCGGATCAATTTTGGAGCTGTCTTAGAACTGGCTGTTATCTAACATGGAAGCAACTCACAGAGGCCAACCCTGCAACCCGCCAGCTACCAAATCCTTACCACGTAAACCCAATATAGCTGTAGAACTTGTCTTATGTTAATATGAAGCAGTAATTCTCTGCAACATTAACTTAATCTTCAGAGAAAGTCAACTTTTAATTATTTTTTTCTTGTTTACTATATCTCTTTTAATTTATATAAGTCAAATTAATTTTCTAAGACATGGATTACATGCTGCATACAAGGTTATCCTGGGATATCATTATTATTTTTTTTCTAATGAATTCTGCCTATTCTGTTGTTATAATTAGACTCCAACTATCTCAGCAGAGTTAGTAACTGAATAATGGCTGAGTAGTTTTGGGGATATGGCCACAAAATGGATCACAGGAAGTTCTGCACCAGCATGTGCAAGAACTTCTTCATGGTGAAGGTGACAGAGTACTGGAACAGGCTGCCTAGGGAGGTTGTGGAGTCTCCTTCTCTGGAGATATTCAAGACCCGTCTGGACACCTACCTGGGCAGCCTGCTCTAGGGAACCTGCTATGGCAGGGGGGGTGGACCCGATGATCTCTTGAGGTTCCTTCCAACCCCTGCAATTCTGTGATTCTGTGATTTTGTGATTATGCAACTATGAGTAATTAAGAATAATTAAGAGTAACTAACTCATAATGTGATGGTTCATGTTTCACTGAAAATATTTTGTTCCCTTTAAGCGTCTTCTCCATATGCCAGTTTGAGCAGTCCTCCATCATGACATTTATGGAATGCATAGAGCATTATGGTATGTATATTGTTTGCAGTTATTTGAATTGACCCACTTCTGACTGACAGCCTGTAGCCTCCTTCTATTCTGTTTTCCATTGCCATTGGCTTCTGAACACTGGCCCTCATGCCTCTGCTTCATCCCATGCTTCTTGCCTTGCTGTGTTTATTCTCATTGCCTTAACCTCACATCCAGCTTCTAGTCTTATTTTCTTGCCTTTCTGTATCTGTCATGTGGTTTCTAGTGAGAGAACACCAAAGGATATGGATGAGGGGCACTGCATGAAAATGGTGTGGTTGAGATCTAGCATATGTTGCTTCCACAGGCAAAAACTGTTGTCAGAGCTTTGTGACAGGAATGTTAGCTGGGAGTGGAAGTGAGCAGCCATAGGAGAAACTAAAAAGGGAAAAAAGTACTAGAAAGGAAGGCATATGTGCCCATAGATGCAATTTTTTATTTTCAGATTCTGGACATTACAGCCAATGAGAAGAATTGCAGGGAAAACCCTACTGAGCTTCTGCTGTCCCGTGTCGGGCAGCTGGAAACTTCAGAAAGCTTAGGTGATAATTCTAACAAGATCTTAGTAATTATCTGTGGATTCTGATTCTCTTAAAGCTTCATGATTTTGTATTATATAGATCACTACACTGATACATATCTTCGACAATTAAAGGATTATGCCATGTTTAAAAGCTGTTTATCAGCTCAGACAAGTAGATTCCCCCCCCCTCCCCCCTTCATTCCCCACTGGAATTTGTTAATGCATGTATTTTTTATGTGGGTATAACTACTAAGTCTCAACCAATCTGGACATGCACCAAGTTGCTTCCTCATTGTACATTATAACAGTTAATTCCAAATAGATATATTTTTGAAAAATTATTAGCAGTAGAAAAAGTTTATAAAAAGCAAATAAGTACTGGTAATTATGAAATATAGCAGCCATGTATATGTAAATGCCCCCCCCCCCCCTTTTTTTTTAATAAAAGAATCATTTACTTCGTAGATCATCTCTGGTGCAATTAAAAGACTGTTCACTACATGCCTGCTTAGTATGCTACTGCTAAGCAAAGAAGCACATAATAATTATATAAATTAGTTACAATAAATAAATAAAAAATATTCTGAGCTTGAAGAATTCTGATTCAGATGATAAATCTAAAAACAAAACACTTGCAAACCTAAAATCAGAAATCCATAGTGCTAGATACCAGTAAACTGTACTATTTCTCGTTTCGCTTGTACTATATTGCTTGTTCAGCTTGAACTTATTTTTTTCATGCATTGAAGTCAAAATGCAACAACAATATTTTCCAGACGGCATATTTAAAAGTAGCTCCTGTATCTGTCATTCAGCAATGAGTTTTATATTTTGATGAATTCAGGATCCTAAAATATGATCTCAATGTTGGAAATTGTCATGGATATACAAAAATTGTGTTTTGTTACTCTTTATTTATGAGGAAACGAGAACAGATTTTGATATCTCAATAAAGCTTTTAAGTTTGAATGTGAGATCCTGATCTCAGATTAGAAAATTGACCTCAAGTCTTTGGAATATCGTAATGACACTATATTGTGAAAATCAAGCTCAATGCGTGAGGGTAATCATTGCCTCCCAGATGCTGAACACTGTTTATTCAGTTGTGAATGCCAGGTCAGTTTCTCCTGTTCATTGCAGTACAACATCAGCTTTAATTTGTTTTTAACCCTGTGGGCAAACTGGTCTAATGAGGTACTGTAAAATCTTATTTATTTTTTGTTAAACACATAATACATCTGTAAATAAATGTTCGGAATGAAACCTTAGGAACAGGCATTTACCCACAATACTTTTCATTTTTTGATGATGCAGTTTCCATATCAACTACATACAGTAAAGAGGTTTTGGAGCCATACGGTTTACAGAACCATCTGTGTACTCCAAGGACAGCCTTGATGTGCACTGAAAATATAAACTTGCTTTGTGCAAGGTTAAAGTGGCAGAAATATATATCAAAAACTATCTACTGATATTCTCAAAATGAGTTTTCCAGCTGTTCATGTCAAGTTTTTTTGTTACTATTGGAGAATACTATTTAACTTTTGGAGAAATTTATAAGCCTAGGAACACAGGAACATCCAAAAGTGATATCTATTTTATTTTATTTTATTAGCAAGCTGTGATAACAATGTGCTGTAGGCAACTATACAGAATCTGACTTACTCCAGAATGGAATAATCAACTAACAACACTCATTTGTGATGTTTTTTATGTAAGAAAAGATTCAGCTTGCAATACAGTTTGAAGTCACTTCAGTCTAGGAGAATAATAGGATCAAAGGACTAATATTTAAGAAATTCAATTCAAGACACTTAGGCTCTACAAAAGACCTTGTTTTATATTAAATTCATTTTTCCTTCACAGAAACTTTACTACAGTAATTGCCAGCTCTTCTGATGCAGTTTTGTTGCTGGTTTTCTTTTTAGTCTTGTGAATTTTGCATTATATTCTGTATAGTTTCAGATTTTTCAGATTTCATCCATTTTCTTCATATCCAACTATGGATATTAGAATCTAGCTTTCCTGCTGAAGGGTGCAGAGTAACAACTCAAGATTCTATTTTAAATTGAAAGAACAAATCTTTTTCTAAGTATTCAAATACATAGTTGACATTCGGGGTGAGATTCACTTCTGTTAACTTCAGCTGTCTTGGTTTAATCTCATAGTTTTTTTGCTCCTTATATAGTTCATGGAGACAAACAGCTCCAGAAGGCAGTATTTCCTACATATCCAGTAGCATAATATTCAAATCTCCACTTTGTAGATACCTACTTCTGCCTACTTACTGTAGAAGAAACCCAGAGGGCTTTCTTAGATTAGGCTTAATTTTTAGAGAGCTACGTTACGTATAATGAATTTTACCTTTATTCTCATGAGATAATTACAGGTTGTGGATCTCATTAAGATGAATAGGATTTTTGAGAAGTGCCTGGTTTTGGTATGAAGTTCTAGTTGAAGCTAGAAATGATTCCCTGCAGAACAAAGTAATACTCTGAATTGCTGTTGTCAGATGTAGTTTGAAATGCTTGAGTCATCTGTACACAGTTAGAAGATATGATACAGGACCTACAAGAGTCCCACTTCTTTTTGAAGTGGCAGCTGCAGTCCTGATGAATTACATGAGGCATCTCAAACAACACTTGCATTTGGTGCATAATCTCAAGCAGCTCCTAGTTTATATGTCTATACTCAAAACTAGGAAGAAGTGAATTTCTGTTGTCTCTCTGGGCAATTCATATTAATTACTCAGTGTGAGTGACTAAAAAAGCACTGTGCTTTTAAAGCAAGGAATGAGAATGACAGTTTTTCTTCTCTCTGCATATCAGGGCAATCTTCTATGAGTTCTTAGATCTAAGTTTGAATCTCTTGATGTGAAGAAGAAATTAAAGATACATCTCTTTCTGTGTTGAAATGACTAACCCAGATTGTCACAAAATGGAAGAAGGAAAATAAATCAGATTGACTACTATTATCACTGAAAATAGGAAAAAAAAAAAAAAAAAGAAAGAAATAAAAGTGTTGTGCTCTTCTGATTTTGAAAAAAGAAAAAAAAAAGGATAAATTCTCTGAAAAACAGAAAATATGTACTTTATATACTGTATAATGAACACAATGCTCTGAAAATATAAATTGCAGGATGAAACTTAGAAAAGATTACAAGGAGAAACTTAGAAAGCAGTGCATATGCAGCGTTTTTTAAATGGGTAGTCTGTGTAACTTGAAACACAGAATACCAATTTTAAAATTAAGAACAGACACGTAGTTTTCCCTGTGTTTTACATAGAGATGCCAGATATGTAATTCAGAGTTTGATTTCTAACGTGGGATTCAACTGCCAGAATCTCATTTTGGATCTAATCCTTTTTTTTTTTTTTTTCCTTCAGTGACTTTCTGCTTTTGGATGAAAAATTAGCTTTTGCTGTATTTTGGCAAAAATAAACAAACAAACAAACAAATAACTGCAAACAGTTTAAAGCTTCCTTTAAAGCTTTATTGCATAGTAGAGTACTTTAATTTTTAGATTTAATTGATCACAGTGAAATTTCAATAAAATAAAACAGGAGATTATTTTTTCCTCTCCAGTTCAATTTGGTGTCATATATACTTTCTGTATCTTAGAATCATTCTGGGCCATTCCTTCAACAATGCTTTTTCAGAATCTTTCTGATTATTTGTTTTTAAAGTAAAAATCAGAGGCAAGAATATTTGCATTTAAACAAGAGATTCTGCCCTTCACAGTAGACATTCTTTCTTGAATTTGATCCTGCAGCCAAGTGATTAGTTTGAAATGATAGTGCCTTACCCATTTCCATGGCAATAAGCAATGCCAGTATCACAGTCTGAAGTCATGACAATTTTTCCCCCTAAATGTCAACATTTGAAATTACTGAGAAGATTCTTTTTCTTCTGTTCTTATCAGGACAATGTTTTATTGTTTCTCCCTACTACTATCAGCCTGCCAGCTCTTCCCTAGCTCTTCCATTTTCTTCCAAAGGAAACGTATTAAATGAAATCATTTGAATTAATTAAAAATAATATAGTTGTCCTAAGGCTGTGTTGCTTTACTACCTTTCTCTTATTTCTCACCTGTTAATATTTCCTTGCGGTTTTTGATTTCTTTCTCTCTTATCAGTGCACCTTTTTCTTTCTCTTTTATAACATGGCTACAAACCTCTCTCTTTCTTTTATCCCTTGCCTCAGCAGTGATTTTTCATTGCCTTCATAGCTGCTCTGTAAGGATTTGCAGCTGCATTCCCATGGCTCCTCTTTGTCCTGGCAGCCTGCTTTTTTTTTTTTTTTTTTTTTTTTTTTTCCTCTCTCCTAACGACTCTTGCCTGCTTATAAGGGTGGGTGTCACAGAACTAGTCGGTCAGTGTTTTTGTTAATTGATGAGACAATATTAATTGAGGAGTGATTTTGTTAATAGACGTGTTAAACTTCTAAATACATCCTGTATGAATGCAGTGGTTTCTCTTATCAGAACATTTTCACACTGAGCTGGTTCATGCAATTCATAAAAGTTTTGTGCATTCTTGCCAGCTAGCTTGTATTTTAACTGCCTACCAAGCATTGCAGTTTGGATTTAATGACACATGTGATGCCAGAATCAGAGAGTTCTGAAGCCTGACTGAAGACTCAAGAAAATCTCGATGAACCTCACTCATTCTTAAATAAAAGTGGGCTGCTTTTTGTTTGTCTTTGCAAACTACTTAAAATTCAGTGGTTGTCCAAAGATGGTTCAGACTAAGACAAACAACTCTTTATTCAGTTTTGTATTGATAACTCCCCAAATGCTACACTATTAAGACATTACACTCTTACTACTACTACACTATTAAGACATCCTTTAATTTAACCACAATTTCCTGCTACCATGGAGAACATCCTGGCACATGGGAGCTCAGAATAAAATTGAATGCTTTTCAGCATTTAAACTAGGCAGGCTCAGTTTTTCCGTTTTTACTTAAAAAATTGCAGAGTATGCTCTAGTTCATTTTTAGAGTCCAGTTAACCAAACACTGGAGATACTAAGAAAATAAAAGCAAACTATGGAAGATGAAAAGGGGTAAAGATTTTGCTAAGAGCAAAAAGGCGTGTGATGGTGTTCTGGATCATCTTACTTGGTGTATAATGAACAGAGTAAACAATGTCCCCCAAACTTGATTCATTCCTCTCCTAGCATACAAACAAGAATGACCCTCCACCAACTACAGACAAGTAGCTCTGATTCATTTCAGATTAAACCCAAGAGATAATCTAACTATCGAACATGCCATATGTTAACTATAAAACATTAATTAACTGTGATCAGAGACACATGGATATCCTGTTATAAGGATATGCCATTTAGTGGGCAAATGTTATTTTCTTGAATTCTGTTACTTGAATTTAAGATTATGGATTTGCTTCTTTTCTATTCTGAATTGTTTTTCTGAAGAGACAAACTATATTGCTGTGTTTTTTCTTCCTCTGTGTAATTATGAAAGGTCCAAATTCTTAGGTTAGAGTTGTGTACTCGTTATATCTTTAAACAGTAACACAGAAAACTTATCTAAATAATGACTGTTCTTACAAGAAAATCTGATATAATTCAGCATTTATTATCATAAAAATGTTTAAAAAATATCTTTGCGATAATGCATTTAGTTATGAAACATGACATGGTTTGGTAGTATTATATACATGTATTATTTGGTAAGTATACTATACATGGGATCTATTATTGTCAAATTTACTATAAAAAATCTTCATTTTCAGTTCTATTCAGAGGTACAGTGGGATAGAAAAAGAAATCAAAATAAAAGAAATAACAAATGAAAAAGAAAAAAATCATACAGGAGATATATTCCATCTGTTACTAATAATGAAAAGTAATTTAAAAGCTACTTTTAAAAAAGGAATGCAATGGATTTTTTCTTCTTCTTTTTTAATCTGTTTCACAGCACTTTTATGATTCTTTTGAGCACCTTTCAAAACAAATTACTTATAAAATTTATCATGAAAGACCTTTAACATTGTTTCTTATCATGTGTCATTACAAAATGTTTAATGACTGTGAAGCTTGAAAGATAATATTGCAATTACATATGGTTTATATGAAGGAAGAAAAGGCTATGACATTCAAGAGTAAAACTCCTTATTAAATATCAATATAAGGCAAGTGATTTTACACAGTGCTTCATGATAACAAATCATACAAACTAATTATATTTAAGTTATAATAGAGAAAAAGAAAAGCACTTGTCTCTCTAGAAGCAGGAGTTTTGGGAAGTGTTTTCAGAAATTACCAAAATTCTTATCCATAATATTTTTTTCTGGCTTTATTCTGTTTGTTTTTTTGGTGTTGTTTTTTTTTTTTTTTTTTTTTTTTTTTTACTAGTAACCAAAAAACAATAACTTTTACAAATGTGGGATTTCCAATACAACACCATTTAATTGTAACATATTTACATAAGCAAAATAAATAATGGATATACCTAGTTGTTCTGCTATTACTAATAACAGGATAAATAAATGAAAATTTGATTTTGATTCATTTACTTAATGCTATTCTTAAAGATCTGACATCAATCTGCATATCAGGGCATATTACTGTAGGTTTATATCTTCTTTCTTAAATTAAACAAAAAATCACCTACTTGTATTATTTTTCTCAATATAGTTCATTAGTTAGCTTTTTATTCAGCTGAGATAACTGAAAAGTTATACTTAATTTTGTGCAATATTTTTAAAACATAAATTTTAATAATTTCCTTTGGCATTAGTAGTTTAGTTTCTCATTAAAGTCTCATTTTCTGAAAGAGACAATGCATATGTGTTTGTGTGTATTCAGAAAGGAGTAATGACATATAAAGTATAGACCCGTGTTGGCTTTTAAAGAGAATTTTCATTTAAACAGTGGGTTTAATATATATGTGTATAAATATATATACACACACTATGATTAAGCCATTTTTTACTGAAAAATAACATTATTCCTAAACAGACCTCCCACTTTTAAAGGAATGAACTTCAGTAACTTTTGACCAATGTTGAAAGGTCATAACTTGCAGTGGTAATTTTAAGGGGGTATAAGAAAAATTTTTAATTTAAAATATTTAATCTCTCTTTAGTTGTCTACTTCATTGTTGACATTCTCCAGCAAGTTTTTTGTTGTTTTTGTTTTTTTTTTTTTTTTTACTCTATTTGTTCTTTTCATACAACAGCCATTAGATTTATATTTTCTCTTTCAAAATATTGGACTGTCAGACTGAGACACTTCTTTTACTATTCCAGGTAACTCACCACTGGTTTTGCACTTTGATGCTTTGAAATATATCTAAGAGGTTTTCTCTTTTTTATAACTTACTGGGGAGAATCTCTTCCTTGCTTTTAGGATTCACAGAGCATAGTTTGCATTGCCCAGAATTTGAGGATAATACTTGTGACCCTATTTACAGAGATGTTCAGAGTTACAGTTTTAGTAGAGTTACTTTATAGCCACCTAACAGTAGGTATGATTTTCTTATCATAGACAATGGTATTTTCAGTGTTGGTATTGCTATGTTGTGGAATAATTTACCTTTCTTCTACTGAACCAGGACCTTCTGCCTTGAAGGAATGAGTATTTTATTTCACTTCTGAGATCTCTCTTCGATTCAAGGAACTGGAGTATTCCTAAATAAAACATAGATTGAGCTCTGACTCTAGGCACTAGTCTCAAAAAGTAGTGTAAATAAGATAACATGAACATATGGTTCGACCCACCTTATGCAGTGCTCCAAAGTGCTCAGCAGATTTGGCACACTTACAGGTCCCCACACACGTATATGTGCTCCACATGGCATGTAAAATATACCAAAATTTCATGCTAGATGCAGCACTGGTCCTAGAAGAGATGCAGGAGGCCTAGGAGACCTCGTGCTCTATATACATAGTAAATATGTATAAATATTTATACATATACACATACTATGTAGATTATGCGCAGTAAAATATTTGTATAAAATCCCTTTCCCTTCCGCAGAAAGCCTTGAGCAGTGCTGTTGCATGCTGCTTCTCACTGTGTGTCCTGGGACTAGGGGTCACACCCTGGGTCCTATGCACTTAGCAATGTAGATTTGTCTGAAGGTATGTCTGTAATAGCAAATAAGAAAGGACAAAAGACTTGGTCTTACAGTGTTATGTTTATATTAGGGTATACCAAGGATATGCCAGCTTCTTCTCAGCAAGCACATGGCACAGCCTACACTGTGCCCATATCACTAAGCAGGAAATCACATCTACAATAACTGCTAGAAGAAATCTGTAGCTACTGCTGTTCCATGAGCTGCATCAGGCACTGTCTGGGAGACCATAGCTAACTCCAAGCAGCTTGGATGTAAGAATCAAGTAACACATGGCTTTAAGAGCAACGCTATATAAAAAGCCATTTCAGCTATGTGAAAGGACAGCTGTTTATAAAATGATGCAGATTTCTCCACAACATGGATTGTCATGAAAAATGGGTCAAGTTTATGTTGGTTATTCAGCTTTCTATTCTAGTACTGTTCCTGTATATGGGTTTACCCCAAGCTTGGAAATTGTCTCCCAAATGAAATAACAGCTTTTTCTATGACTCAATGCTTCTTTTATATGCTATCATAAATTACATTATGCTTGCTCTTTGTCATGTTGCTTTACAAATTAATATGCAACTTTCATCTACTGTCATTCCCTGATCTATTTAACTTCCATCCCTCCTGTTGGGTGCAAAGTAGGAATTTAGGGTTTCCTTTTTCCTTAGATGTGGTAGCTTATTTTTTTTTTCCCTCTAAATTTCATTTTGGTTTCTACGTCCATTTATTCAAAATTTCCAGCCTCTCTTTTGTTATCTTTATGTCCTTGTTAGGGTTTGAACGGTCTCCTGAATAAATACAAATTGAAAATGGTATTACCATGATGTTTGTTCCCTCTTTAGTACTCTAATGAAGTTACTAAGTAAGAACATTTGTGATATAGTTGGCAAGTTCCCCAGCGTTCCTGACCCAAAGCATACTAACTCAAGCCATGCAATTTAAGTGATCTGTTTATTAAGAACAGCTAAAACAGAAACAAACAAAAACATAGTTTAATTGCGCTAAACTATATTTTCAATGGATGGAATAAAAGAGGAGGGAAATGAGAGACTGAGAGATTTCTGGGCTTCCCAGAACTAGGGGAAACATTATTCACTATTACAAGTTTGAAAGCATCCTCAAATACTAATTCTGATCTAACGTCCCTTGTGGATCACAAGATTTTTTTTTTTTTTTTTTTTTTTGTGTACCTGACATATCTATAAATCATCTCTGTTTCCATATCTTATTTGGTAGATACTTTAACAAAATATCTACTGGATTTAAGCTAGCACAAATCTTAGCCCTGCTATTTTTTGATTGCTCAGTGGTTAGATAATCCATTCAGGATATAGGAAACCAAGACTCAATTCTTTTCTTTGCCTCTGGGGATAGTAACCTGCACTTCCCATGTGAATGCATTAAATTAGGGCATGTACTGCAGTGGGGTAATTTCAGTCATCCTTCTCAGTCTGTTCCACTGTGCATAGTCTAGCTAAATATTCATTAGGCTGGAGAGACAGCATGCAAAAGCTAGTAAAAGGTTTTGGCTCCTGGATAACAGACTGAAAACTCAAAAATTAGGCTCCCTGCACTGGGAATTGGTAGAATAAGGCACCTCAGAGTGCAGGTCCAAAATGCTGCATTCAGCTGGGATGTTAGGAAAACCTTGCCAATGAAAAATGATTCAGAGAAGATTTTATTTTCCATAGGAAACAGGAGCCTCATCCTTAATCTTAGTAGTCATCTCCAAAGCAACTGCAAAGACTCTTTCAAAGCATCAATTACAGTTTAATTGTTTATTTTAAAACTGAACTTGTATAGGTGATAGCAGTGAAAGATTACACTTTGTGTAGAAGTTCAAAAGACCCAATGCCCTTCTTCCTGTTTACAGTGTCTGCTGTGGGTCACCCTAAGGCTGTGAAGCCTTACACAGACTTCACACACTGACAAGATCTGTCAAACATCAGCATGAAGTGGACTAGAAATAGTCTTCTGGAGCATGCTTGAAACCCATGAACCCAAGTGCACTGAAAAGTTTAATATGCATTTAACCATGCTGCCGGAAACTGCCTGCAGTACAGAATAGCCACATAACAGACAACTGAATGGGAGACAGGGTGACGTGGAGCCTGTCCTTTACGCTGTGATACTAGAAATCAGCCATTCTGTTATATCATAACAGAATGATATAATTTTGAACATGTAACTATAAATATACCCATTTAAATATAGGTAGTTATTTATATTCATGTATAAAAGATCTCACTCTCCTAATCATGAGAAATGCTTCCAAAGACTGTTAACTGAAGCTCCAGGAACCACAAACCCATTGAAATTAACTTTACTGGAGTCCTTAATATGATTTAATATTTTCAGAACTGCACTCTCAACTAAAAACAAATATTTTTTGGGGGGTGTTATTAAAAGAAAAAAGAAATCCGTAGTGGCACTTGGTGGTGCTGTTGGATAAGAAAAAAGTAGAGCTGTAACAAAGGGTGAGAAAGATTGTTATGGAGAGTCAAATAAAGTTAAAAGAACAACAGCTTCATTCACCTCTGTCATATCCAATCTTTCATTATTTCTTTTGACACAAAGATTTTAAATTGGGCAGAATCATAGTTCCTAGTGTCTTGTATTCTTGATAACTAGCAGAAAGGATACGGATCTTAAACGTGAATTTCATGCCTCTGAAGACTGACAGTTAATGAGGCTATTATTTTCACTTTTAAATTGCCCAAACGCAGAATAGAAAATTGGTGGTTTCAAATCCCTTACTGTCATCTTTCAGTACAAATTTTATTCTTCATCTTTTAAAATCTTTTACAGTATAAGGTGAAGACTGAAATCACCACATGATTCAATACAGTATTTTCTATTGCAATGTGTATTTCATTAAGTCAATAACCTTGTTTCCCAGATATAAAAGGTACATGTTTGAAAAAAAATGAATACCTGTTCAAATTGCTTTGGCTGAGGTAATGTCTTGACATTTAACTTCATGTTCAGCACCTTGCAATCATTTAATTTACAATTCTTCTTCAGAAATGTTCTTTTTCTAAAAACCATTCAGCACCATGGCTGTAAACAAAGTCTTCAATCTGGCAATCATCTCTGCATATTGTAGTTCAAGTTAAAGGCATTTAAGATCTCAGCAAAGAACCTTGGGATCATCAGTATCTACTGAAAAGCATTCAGATATTAAAAAAAAAAAAACAAAAAAAAACAAAAAAAAAAAACCAACAACAAAAAAAAACAGAATAGGCTGATTATGCAGTGGTTGGCTTATAAAGGGGAAAAAATGACATATTTGGATTTTGAGCTATTGTGTTGAAGTCCTTTTTAATTATAAAAGTCATTATTGTGTTAACTCTCTCATCAAGTTTAGTGGATATTGAACTTCTGGTGCTCCCACTAGGATTATATTATAACACTTGATGTGAGGTCAGAAAAGATGTCAGAGCTTTAGCAGGGTTTTTCAGTGACAAAATGAAAGTTTTAGAATTGTACTTTGCTTCAAAGAAAGGGTCTCAGCAGCAGCACTTTTTGTCACATTGGTAGGCAGACACATCATTAGCATCTTTGACTTATAAGAATAGGAAGCCTGAGGGTCCAAATTTTGCTTCTCTATAGTTAAAAGATGAGACACTCAGACTGTGCCTGTGGCCAACTGCTGTTTTCAATATAAGGGGCAGAATAAGCTCACAGTGTATTTCCACCTTTCACCTTGGTGCCCTATATGGAGTTTTATTTCATTTTTATTTGAATTTTGTTCTTTGGATTCAAATCTTAAGTGAGATCCTGAGTATCCTTAACTCCCAATGAGATCACCAGCATTTGTAAATGTAGAGTATGTTATCTGAAATGCATGAAATTCATACTGAAATACAGAGTGTGTTATCAGGACCTCTTGGGATCTGCTTCAAAGCCTTGCTATGTTTGATTTATTTTAGACGTATTTGATTTGTGTTTTTTTTAAAAGAAGTCTCTTCAAAAGTAATGGATAACACGTTTCAAAGACAAAATGCATTTGTGATCTTACAGAAACAGCATGGTCTGGTGGGTAAATATTAACCTGGGAAAACGAGACCAGGATTACCAGGTGTTTCCGTCGTCATTCATTGCTTTGCTGAATGGCCATCAGCAACTGGTTCCGCTTGTTTGTTTGTTTGTTTGGTTTTTGTCCATAAATAAACTCTAATGATGAAAAGCTGATGTAAAAGTTTGGTATTGTTACCTTGATCCAAAATTGGATGAAGGTAGTGTTTCTTTCCAAAGAGGTAAAGGGAAATGGACATGAAGAGAAGCTTGAAAAAGAGATGTGAACTTTGGCTGTTTAGTGTTTTTTTCTTGTTTTGCTTGCTCATTTTTCTTTCACGTGTTCATATTTAAACATATCAATGTTCAGTTTATTTTTCCTTTCTGTATAATTAGATATTGACCAAACATTTCTAAGCTGTTATATGTTAAACCTTTTTTTTTAAGAAGGCTAAAGAGTCAAGCCCAGATGCAGTACAGTAATATACATTTCTTACTCTGTTCCTCATCCATTATTCAAACTTCTGTAGGAAAAGCTTGTATGTGTGACATGAGAGTAACAAAAATGTTGCAGAAGTCAAAATTTTCAGATCCTAGCATCTATTGTTTGGCACCTAAATTCATGTGAGATATTTTCCTGCTGTGGTAAACAGTTTCTTTTTCTTACTTTTTTGTTTGTTTGTTGCTTATTTTTGTTTTTCAACATTACAGTCATGGAGAATAGCTGTCCCTCTAGGGGATGTGTATACTACAGTTTGTACCTCAAGCCCCTGAGTAAACATAAACATTTATGCTTTTATGCCAGTAATATAACTTTTCTACTCCAGCTGAGTATTCCCCTGATTATGCAGCCAAGAATCACATTAGCCCTTTCAGCCACAGCACCACACTGGGAGCTAGCAAGATCATGTTCAGCTGTTTTTAACTTGAAAGAACAGATTGTTAGAAAGTAACATATCCTCAGCTTCCTTGATTTAGAGCCTGAGTAAGCCTCTCTGAAGTAAGGGTTTTGGGACTTCAGTGAGATCAAGTGTAGCCATATTCTTGTATAAAAAGGAAATATTTTATACAGTATTGCTGTTTAGCTTGCCTACTTAACATCATTGTGGGATCCTTACTTCTCTTATCACTCTAGGCAGCTGATAAAGTCACTGGAGTTAGCTGAAAGTAATTGATAACTGAGATAATGAGTAGTAGAAATGCACCAGAGAACACAGGAAATATTTCTATGTCTTTCCTTTTTCTGCAGTAGATTTTCTTTGGTCTGTGACTTGATGTAGCCACAGCAACAGAAAAATTATCATGGAGCTTTCCTTTTATTAGAAGATTGAGGGCCAGGTTTTAGTGATGCTGTTCCCACAGCCAGTGCAGACTAGCCCCAAAGCTGCTGTAAGCAGTCTGGTAAGTTCATTACTGTGCAGAGGTGATCCAAAACAAAAAGTGAGCTGGGATTTTTCTGTCTCTTCTCATGCCTGAAGCTGGGTAATACTGGCATTACTGTAAGAAAACATAAATGGCCAGTGCTGTTTTGCCAGGGGTTTTGTACCTTGCCAGGGAAGAACAGAAAGTTCAAACACTCTTACTTTTACAGTTTGATGACATGAATACTTAAAATGTTTTGGTTTGTACAGGGATCTCAGTTAAAAAAAAAGATCATTAATTGACAATCTAAATCTTTGGTGGAGAACTTGCTGCTAATGTAGGCCCAAATGGACATCATGGTCCTCTGGTTCAACATGGAGTCTTATGCCAGCCTTTCAAACTGGTTGATATATCAACTGCTGTTCAGTATCTCACCTGTTTCTCACCTAATTTTAGGTGGGCATCTCACATAAGAGAAAGAAAAATCCCGGTGTATTTATACTCTAATGTTTTTATCAAAGCTCTGCCTTTCTTTTAACCGGCAGAACTAAAAATAATATCTCATAGTGATGCTTACAGCAATCTCCTGTAAATGCAGGCTGTCATGGTCCTCTTTTTTTTTTTTTTTTTTTTTTTTTTTTTTTGCCACTACTCATTACTTATTTCCCTTTTTTCTTCCTTCTACTGTCTGAGTGCCTGAGTAGAATCACAGTATCATAAAAATCATAGGATATCCTGAGCTGGAAAGGACCCATAACGATCATTGAGTCCGGCTCCTGGCTCTATATAGGACCATCCCAAAATCAAACCATATACCTCAGAACATTGTCCAAATGCTTCTTGAACTCCAGCAGGTTTGGTGCTGTGACCACTTCTCTGGGGAGCCTGTTCCAGTGCCCAACCACCCTCTTGGTGAATAACCTTTTCCTAACATCCAGCCTGAACCACCCCTGATTCATCTTCTTATCATTCCCAAGGGTCCTAAATCCCAAACTGTTTCAGGGAGTTGAGCCAACTAAGGAATAATACTTTTTCTTTCTTCCTTTTGCCAGAAGAATTTTTATTCATTTAGCTCCCCAAATGGCTTCAAGATGTGATAACAGAAGACATGAAGACATAATGGCAGGGCAATGCAGTAGAGTGTATAGCTGGAGATGGAAGAAGCAGCTAAGATCACAGCAGCCTCAATTTAAATTTGTTGCAATGATTATGGATATGCACCTTTCATTTCCTGAATTTAAGCTGCTGATGAGAGAAGTGATCCCACGGGAACTGTTCAGGAACCCAGACAAAATTATTTTTAACCAGATGAGTTCATCATGCAGCTACATGAACCTCCGTGTTAGCAATTTGAAGGTAACAGCAGCTAGAGGCTAGAGCTGAAGTCTCTCTCTCCTGAGAGGCTCAAGGATGCTTTTTTAGTGACAATTTACTTCATCCTGAACTAATATTGAAACCTTATATGCTTTAATTTATACTTGTCTAATTAAAAACAAAAACAAACAAAACAAAACAAAACAAAACAAAAAACAATATGCTTACTTTTATAACTACTTTGAAAAAGCACCTTATTTGTTGCTTGAAGCCACATGTATTCAGACAACACACACTTTATCAGAGGAATTTCACCATGGCTATCCTTTGCAACTTTTCTCCTTCCTTTGTAGTCTCTCTTCTCTTTGCCTTCTCAATTTCTCTAGATGACCAGAATTCATGGAGTGATGTGGGAGAATATGACGTATTTGTATACTGTTATTTTCTTCTAATTTGCAGGAAAGTTGATCTTCAGTTTAAAGGTAACTAACTCTAGCTGTCTCTATTCATGTTAGTTGCATTTGAATACTGCTTAAACATGTATGCAATATCTTAGATTGAAGTAAGCATGACAACCAGTGCAAATCAATTCAACCAGTGTGTTGAACTTGTATGCAGTTCAGAATATATCATTATTTCTGGTCAGTTTATACTAAACTTTCAAACTCCAAAGAATATAATTTCATGCTTTATAAAGTATCAATATAAAAAGGCAGTTAGTTGTTTTCTAAAATATTACACACCGCTATTATTATTATTGTTATTATTGGAATTATACCTAGGACATTACAGTGAAGAGCAACATGTCTACAAACTAGATCTATCCTATATATTTCAGTCTAAGCTTCTAAAATGAAACATAACTGATCAAATTATGTTTTGTGAATAAACCAGACAAATACGAGAGTTTTTATTAAAAACAAACAAACAAAAAAAAAACCCTCTAATTTGTTTTCATTTTGTTGATTGCTTTAACGGATCAAAGTCAGAACATTCTTTAAGGTTCCCAACCTCAGAATTTTACCAAGTGTGTAACCATAATATTTATTTTAACAAAAATAGACCCCTGACATATACATTTGTAACAAACAGTAAATAATACTGAAAAAGGATTTGAAGTATTTAGTACCAACCCTGATACTGATAGCAAATAAATAAACTCCATTTGAGAATTCACAGTTTCTGATGGAATGGATGAATATAGAGTCATATTAAAAATGAATTTCCCCTAAAGTAAAGAAATTGTGATTAGTAGCCATATAGTAGATATGGAATTTTGCCGTATTTTTTCAGACATTTACTAGGCACTTATTTAACTTTGTCTCCTAGCTCTACATCAGGTTTTGTATTCACTGATGAAACTTTTTGCTTTTTGAGTTACTAATTCCTTTTGTCTATTATTAGAAAGATGATTGTTTGATTAAATTCCATTATTGATTAGAATGGAACAGCCTTCTAGTATACTGCTTCTCTTAACTTACCTAACTCTTCATCAGTTTACTCAATTGCATTATTTTTATTTAATTGCAAAAAACTTCATTGGACCATGGCATCTCCTTTATTCACTAGCATTCTGACATGAAAAAAAAAAGAAAAACAGCATAAAACCAAACAGAAGTGCATCTTTTATTTGAGAGTCATCATTGGAATTTCAATACCTACCAAAGGTCTCTATCTGATTTCATCAGAGAATAGATTGGTACAATTTCCCTCTAACTAGGGAATAAAGTCAGAAGTATTTTACCTGTCTTATTTCCATTCCTATGGAAATTAAATATATATTTTGTGCAAAAGCCCAATATAAAGCTCTTCACAACATCTAATAACTGCATCCTGGCTTTAGAGATAAAGGAAACGGGTAGCACAGACTATACATAAATGCTGGAATATGAACAAAAGGATTTATGTGTGTAAAACAGCTTTTGTTATTTCAAAATAACAGTAATAGACTTTGCTTTTTCATCCATGTTTCATCTTCAGAAAATCAGAAAAATCAGTTTTTATTTTAAGAATGGTTTTGTATATATGCACAACAGAGATCACTAGGGCCCCAGCACTTAGATATTTTAAGCAGCACTTAAATTCATTCAGTGCCAAAATCAAATAATTTTCTGCTATAAACTGGGAAAGTTATCATCTGTCAATAAAGTTCAATTAAGAATATTAACAGTATGACTGCAGAATTTGAGTTGGAAGGGATCTGTCAGTTGGACTCAGCTAGTCCAACCCTTGCTTCCAAGTTGGATCAGACTGTCCGGGACATTCCACAGCCTCCCAGGGCACAGTTGGGATGCAAACCCCAGCTATTGACTTAGGAACAGAGAGTCATGCTGAGTCACCAGTGGCTTCTTGTCAGGTGTTTGAAAAGTCACCCAAGGGGTCTTTTGTTTAGCAAATGTATATATATAATCCTATATTAGTTGTCCACATGAACAGCCACTGCCTTCTTAGAGTTTCTCCAAGGTATGCCTTCCACTGTTGATGCTGATATGTGCTGGTGGACTTGGACAGGTCCAGCCAATTTAAAGCAGACTGCATGTATCTATTCTGAAGGCTTCAACAAGACTGTACTTTGGGATATTTTCACATTTTACTCCTTGACATATATTTTACCCTTCCTCAGTCTGTGGTTTGTTGATTGCTTTTCCCTCCACACGCCTAAGCACCTTATAGAACCCATTCACGCAACAATTCTCTCAACCCACGAGTTGTGAGAAAGTTGTCAGAGTGAGAAAGTTTTGTCCTGTCTCTTTCCCCTCCCACTGTGGGGGTGTGAGCAAGTGTCTGTAGTGCTTAGGGGTGCTACAGGGGTAACCCACATGTCTTCAATTTTTTTTTTTGGGGGGGGGTTATTTTTATTTTGTTTAAAATGCTAGTCTTGAACCCTCTTTCTTTTATATGACATGCTATATAGGGTAATCATTTTATATAGTATGCAACATTTATTTTTTTTCCTTAAGTTGTAACTGTTTTAAGAAAAAATGAATAATATATATATCCCTGACCTCTACTGAAGTGTCTGTGTTATGCATGCAAAAACTGCTGAATTCTGAGCAACAAAAGCTGAGTGAATATTTGACATAAATGCCTTAATTAATAATTTCTATTTGCTAAATATCTATAGGCAAATTATTATTTCCTCATGTTAATTTATCATTCAGATTTACTTAACAGTTTTGTAGTTGGTTGATTGAGTGAGTGACTGGGAACAATTCAAACTATCTCTATGTTTTTTAATACTCAGCTTGACAGGCTATTAAAAAGTTGTTCCTGATCTCTAAATTTTCTGTAGTTCTATATTAAATATATCTTTGTGGAATTTATAACATAATATCTGAGGATTTCTACATCTTATACATACTTATAGCTTCTGAATGTAGGATTTTTTTTTTTTTTTTTCCTTCTTGTTATAGATGAGGAACAGCAAGTAGAAAGCCAAGGTTTTTTTTGGTTCCCCCCCCCCCCCCCTTAGGCATACTTCCACTAAACCAGAGAAACATTATCCCATCTGTTGCCAGCTTACTTCCTGGACAATTTAGCAGCCAATAAATGCTTTGGCTCTCAATATGATATGAAGAAGAGCCAAGTGTCTAAGGAATGGATTTTCAGGAACCTGCAAACTAAGCAGAGTCTATGTCAGTTAGATATGAGATGGATCCATAGGGAAGGCTATAAACAAAAGCTGTGACTTACAACCCTTCCATTCTAGTCAACCAGAAAGCAATTGATCCAACATATTTAGGTCTAACTATTGCTGTTGAAAAAAAAGAAAAAAGGAAACAGCAATCTATAGTAAGTACTAGAAAAGCATAATATGCTCACCTCCTGATTGAGGACTCCTGGCAATCTACTTATAGTTTCCAAACAGATTTTTTTAATTACTTTTTATTATATATAATAAATTATATATATAATTATTTTTATTATATATATAATTAATATATATATAATATTATATATATATATATATACGTCAGAACACGAGGACATCAGTAGGTTTTAATTTCCCTTACAAGCCTAACGCCATTCACTTCACCCCCAACACCATTCCCATGGCCCCAAGAGCTCATGACAGCCCTGGTTCAAGCATATAGTCCCTGCCTGAGCTATATCATAAGTGTAATTACTTCCAGCTCTGCCTTTGCCTTTATCTGTTCCTTGCTACCCAGGCCCTGGCACCTCACATGCTGTGTCGCAGGCTGTTGATGGACTCTGTTAACAGTCCCTGGCACTTCCTGCTGTCTCTTGTGATACTGTGCCCCGTTGGCCTCACCTTTAGCTCCCAGTGTATTTCCTCCATGCTACAGCTCCTATCATTTTTTCTGAAGTTGATTATTGTAAATTATCAACTTCAGAAAATGGAATTTGGAGTTATGAAAATATTCAAGAATTCATTTAGGACTGAGTACATATTTTGGACAATAGAGACAGATTGCATATATAGATGGCATTTTGTTCAGCCTTAAGGACAAGCTTTAACTCCAGTTTAAGAAACCAAACTTTAAATGCTGTCATTTTGGTGTGCCCAAAATGACAGCATTTAGGGCAGGAGTCATTTAGGGCAGGAATGACAGAGTTAAGGGCAGGAATCATTTACCTAAACATAGGTAATAATTTGAGTTATTTTACCCTATTTGAGATACTATGAGATATAAGAGACATGTCCAGCAGGTGTGTTTGGACCTATGGGAAACTGGGATTTCTTGGAATAGGAGCTATAGGCCAGGTGAGGGAATCCAAGACACTTCAAATAGTTATATTCAATAGTATAAATCTTTCTTGTATACAATGAATTTGAGCTTTCTGACATCACAATAAGTTCTCTGGATACTAGCTGCTACTCCAAAAAGGGGATAATTCCCTAAGGTGATCTGCTAGAGAATAAATTTTGAATTTTATGAAAATTTAGATGAGTCAGGGATTTTCAGGAGGACATATAGGAAAAAGTAGTTTTTTTGTTTTTGGTAATGAAGAATACAACATATATTTTTGGACCTTTGCTACAAACTAAGTTTTGATTATTTATTCATTTGAGTTTGCATATGTATAAGCAGACTGCAGCTAGCTTATAGGTTGTTCATTCCCTGAAAAATACAAATGTATGATTCTTTCCTCCCTTCCTCCCTTCCTACCTTCCTTTCTTCCTTCCTTCCCTCCCTCCCTCTCTCCCTCTCTTTTTCTCTCTCTTTCTCTCTCTTCCTGCTCCTCTTCCATTTTTTTTTTTTTATTTTTATCCTTTTTGTCACTAGTATCAACATAGTCAAATTTCAGAAGTCTATAACTGGAAATACGAATAAAGATTTCTGGTTTCTTGTGTGCCAGGTCTCTCAACAAATGTGTAAGTACAACATTAGTGAATGCCAGGTTTTACACATAGATGATTCCAAATACTCTTCCTATGAACATTCATGGAACTGCAGTGCTAAAGCTTAAATTTCAAAAGTTATTCAAATGAAGGTAAAGCTTCACATTATTATTATTAATTATTATTTTTATTATGTTTATTTTTGAACTCTACAAAAGGTAAAAAGGAGCCAGCATTTCCATACTCCACACATGTGGAATGTATAGTCTTACAAATACTTATTTTCATAGCTTGACAACACTATGTATTTATTCAGGGAAGAAATATACTGTCTGATATTTTTTATTTATTTATTTATTTATTTATTTATTTATTTATTTATTTGGAGGTGCAATTAATTGTACAAATGTATTGTTTTCATGTTTGGCAAAGCCAATATAAGCTGGAAGACACCTTATGTTTCATATCTTTACCTCAATGTATATAAAATGAACAAATGTACAGATGTTTATTAAACCACTGTCTTGTTTACATCCCTATTCCATGATTTTTAAATAAATATCTTTTGTATTCACTATCACCAAAGCTGCAGATCTTATAGTTATTCAGTAAATAAAATAAAAATAATTTAATTTCAGCAGAGATAGGTATGAATTGGAGTCAGTAGACAAATTGCGATGTCTCTAAATAAAAAATTGTCCTATGAATAAACCACAATATCAGAATCCCTCAAGCCAATAGATGTCATATTTCTTAGTCACAGGTTTGCTCTCAAGAACATATAATTCATTATATAAATTGTTTTTGAAACAATCTTTTACATATGTGAGAGTGAAAATGTGATAAATGTTTCAATATCAAATAGCAGGTTATGCAATTATTTGGAAGCATAGGCTTAAATCCTATTCAGTACAGGGTATCTGAAAAATTATATATATATATAATTTAATATATATATATTATATATATATATATATTATTTATATGTATATATACATATAAATATATAATATAATATAATATATATTTTTTTCAGATACCCTGTACAATTCTTTGGAACCTAATATATAGGTTATATATATATATATATATATATATATATATATATATATATATATATATACGCGTAGAAATTATTTAATCTATTTACAGGCTTTGGAATATCTTCAAATTTAAAGATTTGAAGAATTTCAAATAGTTAAGTAGGAAATTAACACAGAAGATTTGGGGTAGACAGGATTGGAAAGTCCAGGGTATGTTGGCAGAACTTTACAGCATTCCTAAATAATTTCAGGATGTGCTGTACTTGAGAGGCTGAAAGAACCCACTTCTCAGCCTTTTACTTTGTGTCCTTATCTTGCAATATCCATTGTATTGTTTTGACTTTTAGTAATAAAGACTACTCTACCCAGTGTGGAAGGGATGATCATTTGCTGAGTGCCTGCAATGACCTTCAAAGGCAAAAAGTGGTTTGAATACTTTCCATTAATTAGAATTTAGGCCAAAGAAACCTGATGTACTTCAGTTCAGTAGCCACTGCTGTAGCAGAAGACTTTCAAAGGGATTCTCAACACAGCAGGAAGGTGAATTTGGGAGTATGATTTAGAAGTACATTCTTCCTCAAACACCTGACCAGCTCTTTGTTCAGATAAAAAGGGAATTTGTATTCTCACTGACAATTCCGACAGGTCTTATGGTTGCAATATTGTCAGATCTTGAAGTCTTATTCCATATCTCTTGATATGTCATATATTTTATTAAAGTTCATATGCCTACCTGATGCCCTCTGTTTTCATGAACTGAAAAACCATTATTATTGTCCCTACTATAAATCTGATTCTAGTCTTTAAAACAGCAGTGTTTAAAAGTGCTGAAAAAAAAAAATCAATTCTGGAAATAAAATAAAGGAAAGTAAAAAAGCAAACAAACAAAAGACAGATTTATATTTTTTTTCCTGTGATTTGTAAGCCAATGTAATTCTTTAAACTTGCTGGCATATTTCTTTATGGTTTTTGACAAGGAGATTTGCCAATGTGGTGACTGAAATTTTAAGCCAGCCAAAGGAGTTAAGCTCTGGTAGCTTTCTGCTACCAGAAAGCTTTTTAAGCTTTCTGCTTAAATCTGTGAATCTGTGTACATGATTTCTTTAGACTTTTATTTATTTATTTATTTACTTTTCAGCCAACCTACTATGTGTTAAAAACATTGTTTTTAAGTAAAATCTTGAAGCAGTTTAAGGAACCTTTGAATTGCAATTTCAAAGTAAAAGGAAAGTCTAGCTGAGTGACAGCAGAGGGAAACAGAAGGAACCTATATGCTCACATAATCTACTACTACTTTTTTTTTTTTTTTACTTCATTCAAAGGTGAATCACTTTGGATTAATTTGGATTAAATCTGGGGGACATAGTTTTTTCTATGTTCTCACTGCAGAAAACAAAAAAAGAGGTAAATAGTCCAGGCAATTGAAGATGTATGAAGAACAGTTTAAGTCTTTTAGAAGACTAAGTTATAAGCTTTGCTTAAGAGTTTTAATTGCAAATTTTAACTTTAAATACCTCTTAGATTACTAGAAATTTAGTTTTTCATTCCATATCAATTAAAGTCTGTGACATGTCTAACATTTTATTCTGCTAGACTCACAAAAGTAAAATGAAATAAAATAAAATATATGTTAAAATATGATTTGACAACATACTTTTTGTTCTCTAAAGATTTTTCAGAGGTTGCTGTTGTTTGCTCATGAGATTGTTAACAATGTCTAGATTGTGTTCCCTGGCATTACAACAGAAGAAAAAAAAAAAAAAAGACAAAAGGCAGAGTTGACTCAGACAACTTATTTTAAAATGCTGAATTTTGTTAATGGAGTCACTATAAATAGTAAACCTGACTAATTCATCTTTTATGCAACAGTCTGGATAAAAACAAACAACAACAACAACAAAAACCAACAAAAGAAGTTCCATTTCTGCATGCAAAACTCATGCTCAATCTTGATCCTGTTGTTGCACAGTAACATAAAAAGAGCAGAAAGAACATGAAAGGGAATTTGGCATTTTACTTGCATCATTTGAAAAAAACCATCTGTTCTTCCACTGTATGTAAAATTTTGTGGTTTCAGTATGCATAATGTTATCTCAATAATTACAGAAGGAACAATTGTTTAGTTTAGAGCTTATTTATTTAATAAAATTGTTAAAGGTGTTAGGAATATTTTCAATTAAATTGAGTCATATAAATATATTTGATTTGATCAAATTTTCTATTAATATATTTAGTGTTCTGGAACCTCTTAAGGATCAGAAATTCAGTTCCTCCATCCTTTTCTGCCAATATATTTTGTAAGAGCCTTTATGCTGAAAAAGGCAGAATGGGAGCTCAAATTGAAGACTGGAACCAAAGTTAACCTCTATGCTAGGTCAGTGTTCATATATAAGCACTGTAGTCTTGTTTTTGTGGAAAAAAAAATCTGATTTTATTATTGATGATGTAAGGCTATTACTTCAGTATATTCTTTGTCATCCTTCATTTACATTTAAATGTTGATATTACTGTATGTATTTTTTTTATATCTTAGGTTTACATGTTTTTTCCTGCTGTAACAGTATACATCAGTGCTTTGAAAATAATATAAATGTTTTAGAAATAAAATAAAATAAAATAAAATAAAATAAAATAAAATAAAATAAAATAAAATAAAATAAAATAAACACTTTATTGAAAACATTTCTCTTCAGAATTGTGATCAGTAAAATAAAAACAAAATATAAGTGAATTAAGAGATGAGTTGAGAGATAAATGATCCATTCTTATTTATTTACTTTCAACCCCCATTTATCTTATGTGAACACGTGGAATGGAATAGCTGCCCTTTTTGTTACAACTTCTGATATTAAGTATATGCCCCTAGTGCATAGCTGTGAAATATCAAAATTAATTCTAAATTAGCTAATCTGGTTACTGGGAAACACACTATTCCTGGCAGCATGTATCCAGCTCCTCAGCTGTAAACTGTGCTGGATTATTTTTTCTGTGTACTGCATAGTGCAGAAAAGGCATGCATACTCAAAGACAGCAGGAGACCACAGCACAGGGAGAAACTGTCCTTTCCTTCCAAGTTACATTCATTTCATCTGTTATTCACAATGCATTGGCCAGATTTATCTTTAAATATGTTTTATCAGGCTCTGGTCTATGGGTTTCTGTAGAGTCTCTTTTGATTTACCCCGATGTCAATGAAAGAATGATAAGGTTACAGAGCTCTCATGAGACGTCTAGTCATAAAATGTAATAATAAAGACAAATGGACGCATTGTTTTATGTCTGTTAATGTGTCACTAGGCAAGGGCTTTGAGTCAACACAGAACTAGTGCTAATGTAGAGGGAAAAAAAAAAGAACAAAACAAAGAAACAAAAAAACTTGTATCTTGATCAAGCTGTACTAGAAAAGGAAATAGAATTGGTGCATAAATCTCCTGTTGCCAAAAAATAAAAAAATAAAAAAAAAATTGCAGGAACAGAATCTGCAAATATCTTGTCACAGTTCACTAGGAAATTACTGTGGGTAATTGTGTTTACTTCCTCCAGGAGATGTCACTCAGAACACTGGTAAATGCACATTTCAGAAATTTTCAGTTAGAACACAGCCAGAATGAACTATAATGTAAAACTCAGTTCACTCTAAAAATAACTTGGCCTATTTCAATAACTTTACTGCCATATGTACATGTCTGGAGCAAGGAATGAAATTTTCAGTTCTGTTCTGTAAAATACATTTGTCTGCAACAGTCCATTAATGAGTCATCATTTATTTACATCCACTAGAGAGTGGTGCTCTAAAGGAGTCCAAACTCAGCTGAGGAGAGAGATCTGGGGAAAAGACAATTCATAGTGGAGCTATTCTAGCCTGAAGGAAACACATACTGCTGGCAGTTTACTACATATTTAAATAACGTACTGATTTATGATTCTGTTGCATTAAAAAAAAAAATAACCAACACATACATAGTAGTGTTTCATGTTACAAGGGATTCAAATCAAATCAGACTGTGCAAATCAGACTTTTAGACAGAAAGCAGATCACTGCTTCTGAAAGCAAGGCAAAGCAATGGGAGGGGGGGGAGGAGGGGGGAGGAGGGAGAAAAAAAAAAAAAAAGAGAGAGAGAGAGAGAAAAAAAAGAAGAGCCAAAAGGGGGGAAAAGAGAAAAAGTAAATAGGGAGGCATATGTAAAGACATACTGAACTGCAGGAAGCCAAAGGTGATTATGGATTTTTTCTTCCCTTGTAACTTCCCAAATGCTTTCATGGAACCTTTCCTTTGAGCAAGCATTAGAAAGAAGCTGCATGATTTAATAAATGAAAAGCATTAGAAAGATCCTGTATGATTTAACTGATGAAGGCGTAAATATAAACTGTTACCAGGAAGAAAACAAAGAAAGCAACCGGGGAATGAAAGAAACAGAAAAGCTAAAAACAGAATTAAGGTTGCCTGTGGAGGTTCTCCAGAGAACAAGGACACTGGGCCAAGAAAAGCACAATGGAGATTTTGCCTGGCTGAGGTAACAGGTACAGAAGGGGTTTGGAGTTCTCAGAAAGCAAAAGGAGATGAATTGAGAGTCAGTAAATGAACATAAATGAGCTATTGTGGGATGGCTAAGATCATATGGAGGAAAGACTACCTTATTGATCTCAGATTCTCTGTTAGCTCAAGTTGGCAGAGTGTAGGTTATCGATTTGTAAGTTCCAGTCTTGGTGAAGAACAAAGATTAACATTTAAGTCTCTACTTGTTAAAATTACCATGAACAGCCCAGCATAAAATATTATCAAAGATAAAGAGTTACAACTATTCTAGTAAACAGAAGAGGTTCAGGAATCTATTCCCCAGTTCTGATGTTAATTGAGAAGGTTTGACTGTATGTATACTATTAAAATCTCTAAACCTCCAAAACTGTGCATTTGAGAATTTTGTTTTGGATACTGAGTGTAGGCTTAAACCTGCCTGGGCGGTTTATACTTGACACAGATCAAATCTCTGTCAGGGATGATTTCAACAGTTTTGTGGTAGTGACAAATAACTTCTTCCAGCACTGCTTGTTTTCCCAATACCACTTTGTAAAATAGTTAAATATGGGACCAAATCAAGAGATCAAGTTTACTGCTATAAAACTTTATATAGTTGCTGTATAATCTTTGTCTGGGGTGTCAATTTAAGGTGTCATTGTAGTGATTTAACCATAAAATTCATAAATCAAAAAACTACCAGATTATGCTGATTCAGCAAAACCCTGTATGTTAAGGCTTTTAGTTTTTTTTTTTTTTTTTTTTTTGTGATAAAAGAAAAAAAAATATAAAAAGATGAATGCAAAGACCAAATAGAATTTTTAGATATATTTGCCTATCTTTTTTGAGGAAAATATATGCTTTCTTATTCAACTATAGAATATGTAAGATGTCCACACAAGGGTATTCATACCCATATGCATATGTATAACCCAGCCATGTGGTTAATGGTTTACCACAACTTTAAGCACAGAACTATGAATGATGCCTAATTTTTCAAAGCTGTTGCTGCATGTTTTTTTTTTTTTTTTTTTTTTTTTTAATCATGTTGCATGGAAAAGTTTAGTTTATGTGGGTTATTTTCTGCAAGATGTGGTTATAATAAGGGACAAGGAAGAGTTTTTCAGGAACAAAGCCTAGCAAAAATGAAGAAGTCATACTCTCTGGAGGAGTAATTATCAGGGATTATAAACCAGTCTGGGAAATTGTGGGCAGAAAGTAAAATATAAACTTTTGGAAACCTTGTGCTGAGAATGGACTGGCTCCAGGAAGTCTGATAATTAATCTGGTTTTGAATCTGGTTTATAAAAATCCTCTGTGTCTTGTATCCTTGTATCTTTGTATGTATTTAAACTTTTTTTTTTTTCCCCTAAACTATGATTTAATTAATTGGAAACAACTTGAAAGAAAGATACCAAATTAACTTTTTATTCTTAAACACAAATACTGTGTCCCACATTAAGGTCATCCCTCCTTGGTTCTGAGAATGTCACCAGAAGCACATCACAGAATTTGACATTTCCATCAATATAAATTGTTTAATTTTATTGCCTATGAATGCCACAGTTCTATGAGATTTTTTGTTTGTTTGTTTGTTTGTTTTTAGCTTAAGGAAAGAAAAATCATTGTAGGATTCCAGCTAATTTCCCCTTTGAATGATTATGAGTGTTAGAAGTTATAGCTTTCACTGTATTCTAAACTAACATAAATCTTTTATTCAGGTGTAAGAAAAGTGAAAACTAACAAGAGAATTGTTTTTATATAGAGTGCTAATTGCTCATAAAAATAACACAAGCTTCATGAGCAATACAAATGGTCTTTAAGTGCCATAGGCTAGTGCTATTAGATTAATGAGCCACTGACTTTAACTTTGATGCCTCTTCTAATTATGCATGATTCGCCATTTCTTTCAGAAGAAAGGTGTCTAATTAATTAGGTACAAAATGTCATCTATAGGTCATTGACAGCATGGAAGATTACCACTCACTCAGTTTAGTCTTCAGGCAAAATTATTACTCCTCTAGGATTACCACCAAATGTCATTATTGAATCAAAAAGATCTCCTGCGGTAGAAAGATTCCAGAAGAGGGAGAGAGAGAATAAAAAAAAAAAGGCAAGCAAACCACAAAAAATCCTCAACACCACTACAACCTTCCTTTCCTCCCTGACTGATAAACAGAATTAGCTATCTGATTGTAAGTAGGCAAATACAATACTCATGAGATGCCACGAATTAAAGACTCCTTTAAAATTATATAAAATAACACAGGGTTTCAAACTCCAACGTGTCCTGTAAAGATTGCTGATGCTAACTGCTGAAATACTCTGCTAAAAAACAAACCATAATAATAATAATAATAATAATAATAATAATAATAATAATAATAAACAAACAGTACTCTCACAGTTGAAAGTTCACTGTTTTGAATTTTGTAAACTCCCACCTTCAAATCCCAAATTACACACCTGAAATTACAGTTTCCACTTCTTCTACAAGTTGTGAAACTGCAACATTCTTTGAAGCCTTTTCCAATTTTTAAATTAATGCAAGGACTGATCCAACTGCCATTGATTTCAAGGCTCTAATTTGACAAAATTAAAGACTTTTTAGTGAATACATCATTACACATCTTCCAGTCTTTCAGATTACCTTTAACTTGTAGAAAACTCACTGAAGGAGTGTTATTAGCAATGTATATTCTCATGATAATGAAAACTAAAGTGAGTTTATTCAAGCTCTTCTGTCTATAAATGAGAAGAAATGTTATCACACATACATTCCAAGAGGATAAAAACCACTGTCAGGTATTATGTCTGTTTGATTTATTCTCCTTTTTCCAAATTTAAAAGCTTAGATTCTTGATAGAGCAGTACTAGTTAGACATTCTGTAGTCACTTTAAAGCATTGCAATAGCCAAGCTGATTAGAATATGAAATTTACATTCAGCATGACAATGTGAGGTCTCTTAAACTTGTGAAATGCACCTTAAACATTTGCACCTAATTATTTCTTATAATAGGAAAGCCTGTGTACAAATAGATAAACAGACATAAATAGACATAAATAGGTAACAACACCATTATCATATTATTGTTAATGTATATAATTGTAAATATTTTATCTGTTTTCTTTTTTGCTTTTTTTTTTTTTTCTTTTGTTGCATGGCAACAGTTGTTATTACAGATACTCCAGAAGCTTAGAGATTTCATTTTGTCTTTAATGGCTATTTCATGTACTCTGTTTTCTGCATTACTTCATGGTCATTCAACTTTTTTACACCTAGTATTATATTAATGAATTGTTGATCTGATCTTTCAGTTGTACAACTTTCTGATATTCAGAGATGACTTGATGATTTTTTTTTATTTATTTATTTTTTTTCCCCCAATAGGGAAAATAGATGGAAGTGAGAAAAAAAGACAAGACCAGCTTGGAACGTGAGACTGTAATTCTCTGCTGCGTGTTAAGGCAATGACTGGCATGATTAGCTACAGACAGTTTTCATGATCTTAATGAAGAGCCAAAGAAGAAATAGTTTGCCAACCTGTACTTCAGCATGTTATCAAAGGCTTGCAAATCAGTTTAGCATCTGGCCTTTGAAAATTTAATCAGGGAATTTCAAGTGTTAGTAAATTAAGGCCTGATTTTACTGACCTTTAAGTCAATGAGAGTTTTGCTATTGGGTTAATTGTAAGCAGAACTAGTCCTTTGTATTTCAAAGTAACCACATGCTGGGGGAAAAAAACAATCACAATTTTTAATCTACATGTTTTAAAACTGATTTTTTTTCCTGATAAAGTCATATACGTTACAATATTGAGACTGAATGAGCTAGGTCTTTGCATCCTAGAGATGAGAAGGCTCAGAGGGGACCTCAACACAGTATTCCAGTACTTAAAGGAGTTCTACAACAAGGTTGGAGACTGTGTGGAGACACAAGGAGCCATAAGGAGAAGACAAGGGGCAACAGGTTGCAATGGGAGAGGCTGCATACTGGCCATCTGTATGTATCCTGAATTGTGGGTCGCAAATAATGTAGTTTTAAAAATTCTTTATGGTTTTACACTTCAATGTGAAATGATAGATGTGTTCTGATCCTCAAGAAATACCCCGTCTGCTAAGAAAGCAGATGGACAAGAGTTTCAGGGGACTTGTTTACTATGGTGCAAAGTTACAACACACTATTCAGTGTGTCTCTCTAAAAGGGAAAAAAAAATAAAATAAAAAAAAAAGTTGAAAGACTGGCAGTAAGGACTATCCTATTTTGAGACAGTCTCTCTATGTGTATGATTGACATCCACTAAGGCAATTTGTTGGATCAGTCTTTTTTGTCGAGCTTGAACTTGGGTTGGAGAGTATTGCACTCTCTCATCTGAGTGGTTGGTTATGTTGTCTGCGACCTGGCTCAGCTCAGAAGGCATAGAATATCATCTCTTCACAGCAGAGGGAGCAGTTACGTTCAAGGATGAAATTTACAAAGCAGTTGGTGAGTTCAGAGCATATAGCAGGCATTAATGTCACAACAAACTTCTTTGACTATCTCCATTAATTGCGTCTTCAAAGGCAGAAAAGCAACAGAGAAGAGTAAAGTGTGGTTAGATCAATGCATTGCAATAAGCCAAAGTCAGGAGAGGACCATCGTGGCCCTCCAGAACTTATTGAAGCTTTAAGGAGGAACAGTTACCTTCCTATTTTGCAGGACAATTATTTTGTTTTTCTGTAATCTAAAGTAAAAGTCCTAGTTATGGACAGGAGTGGAGTTACTGCTTATTGCTTTGACATGGCCTTCAACTGGAAGAGTTTTATATATATATATTTATATATATATATATATATATAAATGTTCTATATATAGAGAGAGAGAAAATCAAACCCAATTGAAGCCCAAGTGAATCAAATGTAAAAACTGTGTTATATTGTGTAATCATATCTGAGTTAAAAAGAAAGGAGTCAGGCATGATTTTGCGTTTGTTTAAAATCGCACATGAAAGCAATCAACTCCTAATTAGTGGTCTATCTCTGAGACAAAAGTTCTCTCTATTATAATGTATTCCAAAGATAAACCACCCACTGCATGACCTGATGATTTTATTTTGGCAGCATTTTTTAAAACATGACAGTGAACATCATGCTGCAAGAATAGATTCCATCCCACAGAAAACAAACCACAGCAAAGACAAGGTTATAATATTGTGGTGAGATGCTAGGCATAACTAAATTCAGAAAATTACCCTGTGGTAAGAAATGTTCATTCAAAACCAGCTGGCACGCAGAACCCACATTTGCTTGTTACTCTCCTCAGGGTACTGTACTGCACAGAAGTCTGTGTAAGTGAGTATAGCATTTTGTCCTATGCACTAAATAGAACAGTATGTACCTGCCCTTCTTTGGGGGACTGATTTATCAGGGCCCTGATTATTTATGCATTTATTTACGATCTAACACTGAAAAGGGAAATAAAGTGTTTCTCTGCTTGCGCATACACTCTGAAAGAGCCTAAGTAAAACAATTGTGCAGGAACATTAATCTTATACACACCAAATGGTCTGATTCTGTTTTCAGAAAGTAAAACACCTGAGGATTCTGTCCAATATTGATTATCCAGAACAAAGTGGTAATTTGTTTACTGGTTACTCAACAACAGGATCGTATAGCAATAGAGAAGAGACACCAGCTATGGATAAGAGGCTCACTGTTTGATGCAGAGTGTGTATATAATTTAATGCAAAAATAAAACTTCTTGCTAAAGGTAACTTTTAAATTTTGAGATTAGTTACATGACAAGCCTTGGAACTCTGATGTAGGTCTTTTTCGTTGTTGTTGTTGTTTTGTTTCTTTTTTTTTTTTTTTTTCCTAGTTTTCAATCTATTTTTAATAGAGAATGTTTTGAGAATGTATAGTGCAGGGTATAAAGGTAAAGAAAATAACAGGATCATACTATATGTAACTTCATTTTAAAAATAATTAATTTATTATGCTCTGTCACATGATGACATTTATATTAAGAAGAGTTTGGTATATATTTCAGTTTCATAGTACTGTTATCTTTTATTAAATATTTAGACAGTGTTCGCAGTTCTATAGGTTTTTTTCATGTTACATGCAAAAGTTTTCACAGTCAACTTTGGTTTGTTTCCTCTTTTACCTTTGAATAGTGCTTCTGAAGTAACATTTACTCTATATATTACTGTATATATATCCTATATATACATTTCCTGTTTTTAATAATGCTATTCATAAATACTGGAGGATTTAAAAGGCCTTTTCAGAATTAAGTGTTACCTGAGCAAAGCTAGCAATGGGATATAGATTAATTCCATCTAGCTTTTGTACATAAATCTGGATTTGGAAATTAGTAGCCTTGTTGCCGACTTTATTACCTCTAATGATTACAGAGACAGTCATCTCTAAAGTCTGCTTTAGATTTCAGTTTCCATTTTAAGAGCCCAATCACAGCTGTAAGGTCTTCAAGAAATTCTGTAGCTAACTTCAGCATGTCAGCAAAATGCAGTTGGGCGTTAGTCTGTGACAAGGAATCAAGGTATAAGTATAAATTAATTTGTACGTACACAGCTGTTATGTAGGTGGGTAAAGAGCAATCAGGCTTCATAGTTTTCAGCCCAGCTACAATGGCTATTTTCCAAGAAGCACACAGCACAAGAAATAATTTTAATGAGGTAGTCAGACAGATAGTAAAACCCTCCTGAAGTTCATACTTGCCTCTCTTCCAGGCATTGCTTTATCACTACAAAACTTCACAGAAACAAAACCAAAAATGAAAACAAAACCACAATCAACCAAACAAAATGCATTCTAACTGGCCTTCCCCAAATTAATCATTTTTATAATTTTCAGAAGACTGAACATGAAAGGCTGTATATAACAGAACATAACCAGCAGAATCTACTAAAACAATTCTACCACATTTGCCAGTTACCAAAATGAAGAAAAAATTTCAGATGTACTTAGCTGAGTCCATAAATAGCAGTGATTCATCTGTGTATGTAAAAATATATGTAGAGTTATTTGATCAATTGCAAGGGCAAATAGCTAATTTTCAATTTAATAATAATTATTGATCTTTCAAATGCATGTCTTTCAACTCTTCTTTGTTCCTGACTTTTTTTGTTTTGTTTTGTTTTGTTTAGTCTATTGAGACATTAAACTTGTGTGAAGTTTTTGGAGCTATAATACTCATAAAAGAAAAACACTACTGTCTAAATGTTTAAGTAACTAAACTCACATCCAATTTTAAGTACTGTCAGTATTTTAAAAAACATTTTGTTTTGTAAGTATCTCTGCAGTTGGCTCTGTGTTCTCATCCTGTAGTTGAACTACTGAATAGTTGACCTCTAACAGCCCTGAATGGCTGGATGTTGTGGTAGAAGCTGCAACAATAAGTGGAAGATAAAGTATACGTAGATATATGGAATTCACAGACATACATTTTGTGAGTATTTTGGATTAGAAACAAAAACAAGAGAGAGGAAAAGCAATTACGACCTAGACACACAATTCATAAGCAGGAGGTGATGAGACAATAACAAGGACTAACAGTCTCTAAAAGGCTGTGTCAGAGCTTTTGACTTGATAAATGAGGAGTGTAGTCTGAGTATGGACTGTGGGTGGACTTAAGATGTGATTTAGAGTTCAAGGGGATCAGGAGATATGTATGTTCCTGAAAATCAAGAGAAAGAGGATATGCATATGTCTGCTAGTGAACTTGACTCCATACCAGCTGCAAAGAATGATCGGATCTGAGCTCCATTACTAAGTTTTCTGTGAATGTTACAGTGTTATCAAGCACCAGTAAAGACAGTGTTCTCTAACTCTGTTGTTTTTTTTTGGCCTGCTATGTATATAGTGTGAGTGTGTGCACTCAGACCTGTGTGCACTGTTTAGACCTATGCAACAGCAACAAAAAATGGGTGAAATTCTCTGTGTGTTAATGTCTGCTGGATTCAGTTTCCCTCAACACATACATTTAAGTATAGAACCATAGTAACAAGGTGACCTTTTCCGTAATGTGCTTATACCTCTCCAAATATTGAACATGAACAAGCATTGCTACTGTGTTGTCCTTCAACATCCTTCTATTAGAGCCCTAGGACAGAGAGTGGGTAAAAGTGGATCTTTTCCAACCTTAATGATTCTAAGATTCTGTTGTCTTTGGAGTCACTGTGCTGGCAGGGCAAGGATTCTCTCATGGGGAGAAATTGAGACTTTTTTTTTTTTTTTTTACGAGTTTCACAGGATCATCAAATCACAGAATGGCTGAGGTTGGAAGGGACTTCTGGAAGTCATCTGGTACAACTGCCCCCTGCTCAAGGGACAGCTGGAGAAGGTTGCCAAGGACCACGTCTAGGCAGCTTTTAAAGGTCTCCAAGGAAGAGATTCCATGACCTGTCTGGGCAACCTCTGCCTGTCCTTAGTCATCCACATACGTAAGGAAGCATTTCCTGAAGTTCAGGGGAAGATTCCTGTGTTTCAGCTTTTGCTCATTGCCTCTTTCCTGATCACCACTGAAAGTATCATGGCTCCATCCATTCTCTTTTGCACCCTCCCACCACGTATTTATACACATTGAAAACATACCCCCTGAGCCTCCTCTTGTCTAGGATGAATAGTCTCAGCTCAGTGTAGCAGATGAAATTATATACTTCACTTACAAGACAGAAGCAGTAATATATTTATTGATGTAAAGTAGGGATCTAATAAAGCTTAATCATAAATAAGACAGTGACTTAAGATTTGAGATAGCAAAGGTGCTCCCATCCCTTGATCGTCTTGGTCCCCTCATATATACATTTTCCCCTATATACATTTTGTGCAAGAAATAAAGTGAAGGACATCTGCGGGATCTCTTCTGAGTGTTTTCCCCAGAAAGGCTGATTTAATCTACTCTAAAAATTTTATAAAAGCCATAAATACATATATTAAACATTCTCAATGATCTTGAGGTCTCTTCCAACCTAGAAATTCTGTGATTCTTTCTTCCATACAAAACTACAAAAAAAATACAAAAAGTAACTGCAATATGTTTTAATCAGTTTGTTTGTTCTTAGAATGAAGCCCTTCAGCTTCATTCTAGACTTTGATCTTTTATCCCTTATTTATATGCTCTCATTAACAATTATACTGAATTTTGTTTTATATGAAAATAAAAATCCTGTCTCATAGGCTTCCTTACTTATTTCTAACCCTTCCAAATTGCTGTATCATGTAAAGTGTGAAACACTCTGAACTCCCCTGGGACTGTCTTAGAGATATTCGGTAACTTGCAAGATTCATCTATAAATGAGCAATCTTTCCCACACAGGAGAAAAATTGTGATTTAAATGTTCTGTTTTTCATCTCTAATATGCTTTTTTGCTTGTTTGTTTGTTTGTTTTTCCCAACTGCTCTTTCCTCTGGCACTCAATTCATTTTGTACTTTATTTGTTTAATCATTTTTAGCAGCAATTATGAAGGTTCTCTCATGTTTACATTTTATCTTTCTAACTATCCTTCTATCTTTCTTTTCATTTCAGAGTTAGCAGATCAAATGAGGTTTTTCTTTTTACAGATGTCTACAGTGTTTATCTCTTTATTTTAACACAATATTCTACCTTCTTTGTTATGAAATCATATTTTTTTTCTTCAGAAAACAGAATGCTTCAGAGTAGCTTGCTATGCAATTGAATAGAATCTCCTGTCATCCTTCTCTTAAATGTGAAGTTTCTCCTATTCTTTTTCCATTGAACATTTTTTTCTTGTCAGCAAGTGTTTACATTATCAATTTTTGAAAGACTTTGTCTGCAAAAGTCAGATAAGCAAAACATGTCAGTTTGTTTATGCTTCAAAATTCTTTCTATTAATTTTAACTTGTAAAACTGAATTGTATGTAATTCAAAATCAAAATCACTGGAGATGATTTTGAAGTCTTTTTAACAAATAAAGCTATTGAAGTGCATCTTTACAATAGTGATGGGTTGACTGCAGCTAGAAACCAGCTTTGCCCAGTTGGGATCATCTGTCCAGTCTGTGTACCCTCCCAGCTTCTTCCTCATCCACAGCCTACTCACTGTGGGGAGTGAAGAAAAACAAAACAAAACAAAAAACTTTATGCTGTTCAATCACTGTTGGGCAACTGTCAAAACACTGAAAACATTGATGTGTTACCAACACTGTTTTACCACAAAAAAATAAGGGTGTAGTGGGGGAAAGGATTCCAGAATCAGTAGAAAAAGTTGTATAAAAAAAATATTTCCCTGACCACCCTGGTCATGCAGGTAGGTCTTTTCCTTCATATTAGCTTTCAGATTGATATCTCAGGGATTTTTGGTGCATTAGTCTCTACAAAGTCTGTGGCTAGAGGAATGTTACCTCCTTCTGTTTTCTACAAGGCATAGGTCTGTGTGTCTGTGCTCTTCTGGTTTCAGTATGGCCTTCTGTTCACACTGCCTGGGGACCTCTCACCACTTTGGTACGTTTGGCTATCTCACTGTGAATTGTGCCACTTTCTTATTTCCATATAAACTGTGCAAGTGTAATTTCTCCCTAACAGAAAAGTTTTCAAAGTTTATTTAGATATCATTATTCATTTTAGGTATTCGTCTGATCAGTGAAGCTGTTGTCATCCCTGTGCAGTACCTTCATATCCTGCAACACAGTTAGCAGAACATTGCTGCTACTGGCCGAATTTGTATTTAACCACACCAGGTGTACTCACATAGTATACTCTTCTGGAAGGATTATACCCTCTAGTAGAGAGGTAGCCTTGAAAAGGGCAATTTCTTTAACCTTGTGTATTATATTATGAAGAGAATGTCTAATGGTAGTCAAAAATTATAAATTGTCTTTGCTAATGATAGTGTTTAGCACTATCTTCTCAATATTGTTACAATACTTAATAGCTGATCTTTGACTGCGTGTTACCTCCCAGTTAAGCAGGGAGTTAAGTCCCTATTTTTTTCTGATCTTTTCAATATTGTATTGAATGCACTCTTTTGCCCCTGTCTTCTGCTGTTATGCTAGAAGTTCTGTTATAAGCAGTTGCATTTAAAACTGTACGTGGAGTGCATACCTAGAGATGATCTGATGAGGGCATTATAGGAACAGTAGTGTCTCTGCCCTAAGATGGAGCCTGCCATTCCTGTAACTTTGTGCTAGCTGATTCATAGAGCAACATTAAAGCTTATGGCAGTCAGTAAATAACCTGTCAGGCTCCTACTGCTTTCCTTACCCAATTCAAAGGATTCATCAATCTCTGTATTCACTTGTGCTGCACATCTGGATTGCTTATTGATGATCTGGATCATGTTCGTCGGTTTCTTGCTCATGTAATGCCTCTATAATCATCTCAAGATGATGTAAACCTTTTGAAAACCACTGAGGTATAAAATATCTTCCCTTTCGTGTTGAAGGTGCCACTCTGTATTCTGCCTACATGTATGCCCTTAACAGTGCTATACTCGAGTGTAAACCCACCCACCTTGCCCGTCTAGCAGCATCTTTATTATCCATATCTGAAAAGACCCACAAAAACACATACACACATGCACGTGCACAGAAACATAAAGTAATCCCCACACCAAAACAAACAAACAAAACGTTACATTTTAACTTAACTTCTTAAATTTTATTTTTGATGGAAAAGAAAAAATTTTTAAATGCAATAGAGGTTTTAAACATTGCTTTTATGAACAAGGATAATATAATTGTTCTTTTTATTTATTTATTTATCTGTAAATTGCTAACTAACAGAGGCAATAGCCATTCACTGTGCTGGTTTATTTTTTAGGCCTGAGCACAGTAATATTTCCTTCAAAAACCCAGCATCCAGGAAAACTTGATTTTTTTTTTCTGAGACAATTTAGTATAATGCCATTTTACGTTATTAAAAAAAAAAAAAAACTATTGTAGTATTTTCAGTATTTTATAGTATTATGTATATATAGCATATATAGTATTTTCAGTATTTTTATATATTTTATAGTATTTTCAGTAATTATTATTATTATTATTTTTGTAAACAGAAAAGATATAACATACTGGTAGTTGCTATAAACAGACGAGAGGTGTTAGTTGTTGTTGT